>NW_022741034.1:410603-419422 GCF_011630105.1 Anneissia japonica
TTTCAAAACCGACAAGAATAACACTTTCAACTGCGACATTAATAGACAATATATTCTCTAACCAAATTGATATTTTCTCCATGGTTTGAGCAAATTTCATGTCATGTATAACTTTATTAGTTATGGCGGAAAAGGTTAAATCCGGTTTAGGCATGATGGGTACTACTACCACGAAGGTAGGGGGCGCTCTATTGACAATATCTACGGCTCTGAATCGTGAATCGAATAGCGTTTGGAACTCGAACAAAATTGCGTTCGAAACTTGTACACGCGTTATAGAGACGCAGCACGCGTTCGCCACGAATGCCTTTTACCGTCATTTGAAGGACGCCCTCTAGAACATGGTAGTAACCTTCGTGATCAACGACATACGTGGTATACGTGGTAACTCCAAGAGTTACTCATTTTTTTTTTAAAGTGTTTTTAGTAATAGCACAGTAGTAGGCCTATACAGAATATTGTTATGAAAGAAAATTTTCATGAAAAATCCAGATACACTACAATAATACACACATCTGCATATTGAAGGATAAAAAACATACAGAGTGCTAAGAGCGTGGAATTATTTTTTTTTTACTGTGGTATTTATCTTTAATAGATCAATGAAGATGTATGCATTATATATGTGTAGGCCTTATTAATGTCTTTGATGCAAATATAATTTTACCATTAGTTGGAGCAAATTTCATTTCATGTATAACTTTATTAGAACCGCCTACCGATCTAACAAGAAGAGAAGTATGGGACATTATTACGCTATGCCTGTAGAATTGATATGCAATATTATTTGCTCTACCCAAATATTTGCTTTTGAAATCAATAGTCAGATAAATCCGGAAATTATGTTGAGTATATTGCATTGTATACCACCATGATTGTTGTCATGCAGGTACCCTATTGCTGGTGTTGGTACGGTTTACTGAATCCAGTTTTATTCACAGCAGGTACATATTTCAATAAAGGTTAAATGTTATTCAATACAGGATATTGTATTTTTTCAAGTAATTTCCCTATTAGTTGGTGTTGTGTGGTTTACTGAATCCAATTTTATGCATGACAGGAGCATTGTCAAATTCTGGAAATTCCAAATTTCTAATAAAAAGCCATATAAAATTGGAAATTCCAAAAACCGTATTGACAAATACATTTGTGAATTTAATGTGATATATATTGACCACTTAGCAGGGGTCCCAAGCAGTGCAAGGAGCCACTTCGGGGAAGACTTTTTAAATGAGCTTTCTTTCAAAATTTATTTTGCTGTGCATGGTGATACCTATCGGCACGGATGCCCAGTAGACTATTGATATCGCGGTAATAAAAAAAAACAAAAACATGCTAATATTGTGAATTTGTGGGAGATTTGCTATTTTTCAGGAGATTTTTCTGGTTTACGGGAGGTCTTTCAAATTTCCAGGAAATTCCCACGACTTGCGGTATACTTGAGACCCCTGACATAAATATGTTTTTCAAATTAGTAATTTAAAGGTAAGGAAACATCATAATAACTGTGCTAAAAACTTAAAATAATTATTTTATATGTTTTGATTTCATAATTTGTGTATTAAGTAAGTTCTACTCTTTAAATAAAAACACTTGGTAATGTTTTACAGTTGTATACCATTTTATAGTTTCACAATGTTATTGCTTCTTGAATTGGTTAAATTTGTAATTTATTTGATGCATTTAAATAAGCAATTCAATAATATGTATATATTGAAATTTGTTTCTAAATATTACCAATATTATTAATCAATCCATGTCTGTCGTCAACCAATTAAATATCAATCACCTGTTATACAATTATAATCTAAATTTCTTTTTGCAGGCCCTAAATACGGTATATTCTGTACACCAATATGGGAGTGAGGGGACTTACAGCATTCATCATAAAGAATAAAAAACATTTGAAGAAATACGAACTATTTGAAAATAAATTAATAATTGATGGTAACAATGTACTATATGGAATTTACGAGAAGGAAGAACTAAATACTCATAGAGACTCTAAATACTTTGTGTTGCTTAACATTTTTAAAGACTTTAAATGCATGCTGGAGAAGTGCAATGTGAAACCAATTTTTGTTTTCGATGGTGGTCATGTGGATAAAAGAAAGTTCCCAGCTATTAAAGAACGACGCGAAGCCAAGATTAACGATGAAAAAGGAAAAAGCGAAGAAGATATCTTTCTTACTCACATTATGTTAAAAATACTTCGTGATCTTGGGATTTGTACAGTTTGGTGCGACTTTGAAGCTGACATAGAAATTGCAAAAATTGCAACGGAATACAAGTGCCCGGTACTTTCAAGGGATTCCGATTTCTATCTAATGGATCTTCCTAATGGATTCATTAATTACCTTGACTTTAATTGGAAAGAACCAACCGAACGCGGAATCCAGTGTAAAATTTACTACCGTAAGAGGTTTTGGGAAAAGTTGGGTGTTGTAGAAGAATGTATTCCTTATGTGGCAGCGCTGGTAGGGAATGACTTCATTCCATCTCAACGGACAGTCGACGAAGCCTTTGATTTGCTAAAAGGACAAGAATCAGTAGGCTCATTTTTTAAGAATTTCATTAAAGAAATGAATTCTTCACTATCATGCTATGTTTTACCTGGAACCTCATCAGCCCTTGCATACCTTGATAACCAGGAAGAACCCATAGAGAGTGTATTATCTTCCTCTTTTCCTCCTTGGTTTATTAATTTGTATCGAAAACGTGGGATATGTAAATTTTCTCTCGATGTCGTGCTGCATCAATACCGGTTTTTGAGCCACAATGTGGATAGTAGAGATGTGTCTTTGAGTTTGCGCAAATTGCAATATGGTATTCTCATGAATAACAGCGAGTCTGTCGTAAAAGAGTACCAACCTTCCATAGACTCAGATGAACTTATAGAAGTGAATGTACAACCGACCACAGAGTTTGGATCTACAGCTGTTCCAAGTATACAAAATATTAGAAGCCTGAGTGATGATGAGCGTGAGAAATTGTTTTTCATTTTTCTGGAATCCGACAAAATTGAATGCAAGAATAAGGAGTTACACCTCCCTATCGCAGCCTTCAAATTCTTCTTGAAGCACAGGCCCGAAATAGGCCATGGTTTGGCAGTTGCTACTCGGGAGGAACAAGCATTTTCTTTGTGGATGATTATACTGAAACATGCGATGTCTTTAAACCAACTGTTGAAATCACCAATTTTTGAATTCGACGTCACTATAATTCACAATGAACGTGAGGTTTTTAGTCAGTTGATTGTAGCAGAAGATGTAGATAAAGTGCCCAATTTATTACAGCCTGCATTGGAATTGAAGAGGCACATTGCCAAACTAGCTAAATCAGCACAAGCACAAATTCTGATTTTTGGCAATTCAATATGTGAAGGTATTATTGCACAGAAGTTTCATCGAACTAAATCAACGAAAGTGTACGCCAAACGTGGAGCTTTCATAGCTGATGTACAAAAAATGATAGAGGACACTTACGGTGAAAACCCTGAATACTTAATACTTCAAGCTTGGACCAATAACACTACGTTTCAAACAGCAGAAGAATGCCATTCTCAGGCCAAAATTCTTATTGAAACCGCTCTCAACAAGTATCCTGCTTCACACATTATTGTGTCAGGTGTGCTTCCAAGATTGTCTCCATTATGGGGGAATAGAGTATCCAGTAAGCTAAATAAAATATTTGAAACTAATTGTCAAGCTAATGTGCGGATTTCGTTTGTTGACCACGTCCATTTATTTGTACATCGTGCTAATGGGAACATTTTGAAAGAACTTTACAAGGACAATGTCCGCCTAAATAATAAAGGCCTAGGTATACTTGTAGTTAGCTTACGAGCAGCTATTGATGAGGCAGCTTACTCTGCCGGGTACATGTACCAAGCAGATTGTTCCAGTCAGTTTCCTCCCTATTTGCCACCTAGACCTGCTTCTGTGCCCTTTTACCAACCAGCCTTTCACCATCCTAGGCTCGTTGCCCCTTTTGCCTATGGTCACCAGTTGCCACCAAGGACCCGGCCTTTTGGCGCCGTAGGGATGCCACCTAACTGTTTACCACCACCCGGCAATTTTCCACCATAGGTCCGTCACTTGCCACGATGTACCATTGCCACTATGGCTCATGTAACCCGACCTTTTTACAATAGGCCGGTTATTTCCACCCGCAGTGTGATGCAAATAAAATTATGCCGAGGCTGATGAGAAATTATGCTTAATTATGCTAAATGTTAAATTTCGAATAAGCGACGCCTCTTTGGATAAGCGCCTCCATGTTAAGTTTCGAATAGGCACCCCTAAATAAGCGTTTCCCCCCCCCCCCCCACCTCTTTCTTTCAAAAATGCAAACTAAACCATTTTAATACTATTTTTTTCTTCAGTGAGAATTTAATAAATTATTGATATAACTCGGATCTTGTGTGGTTTGGGGGCATACTGTGTAGGCTAGTTCCAATAAAGTGTTGTTTATTTAGTATTGCAATTGTATACACAAACGTTTAAAATACTTCCTCAAATAACTACCCCTAACAACCTTCCTGAAATAAAAGAAAAATATGATAATATGGTAGGTAAGTAGACAGCAACGACCTATGCACACGATGCAAAAGCGATACACTTTATTTTAAAAAGTACAGACAGTAATGAATTAAAGATTAGCAAAACAAAGAACAAACAGAACGTTTTTCAAAAGTGTGTGGGGATCAACAAAAACCCCGAAAAGGGAGTGGGGGGGGGGATAATAAAAATTAAAAAATAAAAGATACCTCAGAAGTCAGAAAAGCTCATTTCCTGAAAATGAGCTTTTCTGACTTCTGAGGTGTCTTTTATTGACTTTCAAGTTCTTCAAAATTCAAGGTTTCCCCTCTTGAAAACGGCCAGGTAAACTTTCTCATTCTTTTTACAGTTAAAAGGCCTATTTATAGTAGTAGTTGCATTAGCATTCATTTTGCCATGAATCGATAAATCCCAAAGAGAAGGAGGGATCCTCCCTCGGGAAAACTTTTCTTGCATTTTTTTCCGATCGTACAAAAATCTTCCTAGACATTATTTTCTACCAAAAAGTGGAGGGGGGGGGGCATAACACAACAAAAACAACATATAGGCCTAACACAAGTTACAAAAAAATAATATCAATAAATATCAGTAATTGCACTGACATATAACAGCTGAGCAGCGAAAGCGAAACCACTGCATTTGTTATAACCAACTCCCTGCAGTAGAGTATCAGTATCTTAAAAAAACACTCAGTAGGCCTAGCCTCGGATGGACCGAACGCGAATTTCGCGCTGCGCAAAAGCCCTTCTACAATATTTAAAAAATAATATTCTGTACAAGATATAATATAATCATTTAAAGCTTGGATTACTACAAAACTTCTTTATTTCATTACCAGTCAATCTAAGTGCCTGAAAAAGAATAGGCCTATATTCTGTATTATTAAAATTGTAGACATGATTTCACCAGGCAAATTTCCAAATTAAAGTGACAAATAAACTAACCAATTATAAATAGGCCTATTTGATTTTTATTGTTTAATAAGTCTTTTAACATGCAAAGAAGGTACAGAAATAGTGTTTAAAATAAAAAAATACTCACATTTAAAAGGCTCATGAAGGAAAAAATGATATGTTGGCTTTCTTTTCCCAGAGGGGCAAGGTACGATTTGGGTGGTGGGGGCAAGGTCCCTGACGAGAGCAAAGTGGGCGTGATCGGGTGTGAATTAAAATGTTTCGAAAGTGGTCCAGGGAGTGTAGCCCCCCAAAAATATGATAATTCCGGTTTTCAGAGGGTTATTCAATCGATTCTAAATATAAAGTCTACTAATATTTAGGAAATAATTTGTTTTTCTCCCCGACGAATTGTATGTTTTTTTTTCTTTTCTGGGGGTGGGGGAAACTGGGAGGGCAAGAAAATTTTCTATGGGGTGCTTGCACACCCCCACCCTCCCGCGCCCAGCGCTGCCACTGTCATTTACCCTGATATTTTAAAAAATTATTATCTCTAGTCGTTCCCAATTATTTATTCAATACTTCGTTAATGTCCATAGAATAGAGCCTATTTAGACTTTTTTTGTCAATAATGTTAGTACTAGAAATATTAAACCTAATTTATTACTTACATTACAGACGATATTATCATTTTCAAGTATACTCTGTAATCCTAAAACATATTGGAATGCCTCACAGTTTTTAACATGATCAAACATAACACTATCAGATCGTGAGGAATGTTCTTTAAGTCTAGTTATTACGCACCTATCTGTCTTACCAATACCCTCAATCGCTATTACAGCCCTGGACATTAAAAATGATAGACAACAGAACTTCTGTACTCCTTAGGGGTTTGATTTTTGTAGATATAAAATGAGAAACATTTTTATACTGCCATAAAGTTACTCGTTTATTCATCATTTTGCTCGTACTGATGCTTTAAAATATACTTCAATCCATAATTTTCCTGTTGTTTGGTCATCGCTTCCCCCTTTAATTAAAGATTATGCTGTTGTTCACCCTCTTAAATTATTTTTATTTAAGTTAAGAAAACACATAATTGATAATACATAAAGTTTTGTATAAATTGCAACTCCCTGATTCTGTAAAATTTCATTTTAATTATATTTCCCTTTTCAACTGCATATTTTTTTTTTTTGTGGATCTTGCATTTTATTCGCTTTTATTTTACTGGACCTTTCTATTTGTTGGTCTTTGAAATTTTTTTTTATTGAATTTGTAAATATTTGAATTTTAACAATGTAATCTGTTGTTTGTACAGGGGTTGCAGACACATTCGTGTTATGGCGCATTGTTGCTGCTGCAACCCCTGGCCCGTTTGATGTCAAATAAATAAATGAAAAATGAAATAAATTTTACCTCTTTAATTGAGTGTTTCTTTACCTTATTTAAACATCTACCTAAAATGAACTCACCTGGTTTTCCTAGAAGGCAATCTAACCCAAATCTTAATCAAGCTATCATCAGTAGGCCTATGTATACATTTAGGTTAATTTAATTTCTTAAGTACCGGTACATTATTAACAACTTTTAAAGGGTACCCATTCCAAGACATACACTTCCTAATGTTACTAAGCTCTGCTTGAAGTTTATCAGGAGTACACAATCTGTGGGTTCTAGAAACTAAACTACGAATTCCATGGAGCAAAGCTATCATAATGGACATATTGTTGTATTGTATGTGTATTTTTACGATATATACTCATGCTTCCTACACTGTTGTTAAATTGTAAATCCAGAAAATGTACTATGTCACTGTTTTCAAATGATTCAAAAGTAAAATTTATCTTTCTATGAAAAGCATTAAAGTAGCTTAGAATTTTGGGGAAATCATTGGGCTTAACTAGTACTAGCGTGTCGTCAACAAAACGAGTATAAAACTTAATAGTACCTGATTCAATAAGTTTAGGAACAACAGACTCTTCTAGTTGAGTGGTAACTTCAAGAGTTACTCCTTTTAAAGTGTTTTTAGTGTAATATAGTAGTAGACCTATACAGAAAATTGTTATGAAAGACAATTTTTAAGAAAAATCCAGATACACTACAATAATAAACACCTCTGCATATTGAAGTTCTGCTTGGGCGGGTGAGGGACGAACGAGTCCATTTTCAGACCTACTATTTCCGTCTACTAACCCTATATGCCTCATTACGTGAAGTTACGCCTATGCAGAATCTTTTGTAAGACCCTCGCCTAGGCTACGGAAGAATGTGCACTAGGCGCCTATACATAACATTTAACAATACAAATATACACGACATTGAAAAGTTAATATATTTACTTAAATTACCGTACATATTATTAACATTCGGTTCCCTTTCTCTTTTTCTAGAATATAGCCGGCAATATTGTTTCAAAGCAGTGAACACTAAAAAAAATCTTAACTTCAGCAGTCATGTTGTAAAAGTTGTAGTTTAAATTTATTAGACCCATTTTCTCTTCCAGTTAAAGATAATTTATTCATATAGGGTGAAGATTGAAAAATCATAGATTAAGTAGGCCTAGTACAGGGATTTGCCCGGGGTCCAAGGTCCCCGACGAACAAAAGTGGGCGTGGTCGGGCGGATCCAGAGATGTCCAAAAAGTGGGGGTTGGCAGCCGAAAGTGGGGCTGATCGAGACAACACTACCGTAGGGGGCCCTGGGACATGCCCCCTTGAAAGCGTCGTTTTCTATACGCCCAAAAATAACCTCTGTTGCGTTTTGGGCGATCATTTTTTTTTCACTTTCCAAAAGGAGAGACCAGGGCCGGCCACGATGTTCAAGGGGCGAGGTGTAGCGGGAAGGTCCATTATGTAGAGGGGATTGGGGTTGTAGCTCGGTGATTAAAGCTTGCCTCCAATCCTAATTCTTATTTTCTTGTGACACTATTTAATCAGATTAATAGAACTAATATAAAACAAGGATACCAAATGCGCAGTCGTGGATCTGGGGTGAATATGGTGTCTTTTGTGTCTGCTTCTCCAGTGGCAAATCCAGGAATTTGAAGTAGAGGAGGCCCGGAGTGGGACTTTCAGGGGCAGAGGGTCTAACTCAGCCCCACCATGGTTATGGCTGAGGTAAGAACATTTATGATTACGGCACCTCTAGCGAGCCTAGTTTAAGCTTAAATAAGGATGAATCGGGTGATATCCGGAATTAGGCCCATGTGGCCGAATCTGGGAAAAACGATCAGGTTAAATTTGGACAATTTTGGTAGAAACCATGAGCTATCCCCCGTCATTGTCCAACAGTTTCGTATTCCATGACTCCTACAGATCACAAGATTCCTCTGCAGGTTGATAAATGCCACTTAAAGCAGTGG
>NW_022741034.1:419463-425085 GCF_011630105.1 Anneissia japonica
CTCCGTTTACTGTGAAAAAAAATAGTGGTCACCGATCGTCTTGTGTGTCTGCTTCTCATGTCTCTGGTAAACATACACTTTCTATTCTAAGCTTACTTCTTTTGAGATGCCAGAGGATCTAAGATCGTCTACTAATTAGACTAATAGAGGACTGAACTGAGGGCATTATTTCCTTTCACTTGAGTACAGCTGATTAATGTCCTCGCGTTTATAATCCCCAGTGTACCATATTTATTGTAAAGAGGACAACATGTCTACAGCTGATTATATTAATGTCCTCACATTTACATGTAATTCTAATATTGACTAAGAGTATTATAGGCCTACTGAACAGATGCCGTGGTGTTCACTCACTTGACTACAGCTATTTATAGACGGGTCCAAACGAATTAAAATTGCTCAAATATAGCCTATGTTTTTAAATTTGTGGGCATCATTTTGTTACAAGCTGGCAACAACGTGAATCCTCATCACCAGTTCTTAGATCACAAGGAATGGGCTGTTGGCAGGCAAAATTTTCAATTTAAGTGGCAATTTGATTTTAAAAAATTACAAATTGTACGTAGGCCTAATGATAACACATTATGTTTTTTTACGAAAAAAAAGAAAGAAAAATTACGAAAAAACATATTTTTATAACTTGGCTAAATTTAGTACTATAAGTGTTTTATTATATAAATACGAAAAGAAAGCTAACAACCCCAAAATGTTATTGTGAAGCTAGTATGTAACCACCAAATGTAATTTGAATAGGCCTATATTTGGTATCATACGAAAGCTATTTAATTTATATATTAAATGATGTGTTTTAATGCCAAATTTGACCAAAAACTAGTCAAATATTACACATTTTTACCCAAAAACCTAATTTTGAAGCTAGTTTAATTTAAAAAATAAATGGCAGCGCTACGGGGGTGGGGATTTCTTTCCCCCTCCTCCAGTTTCCCCGGCCCCTTCCCAAAACAGAAGAAAAACCATAATTCGTTGGGGAGAAAAAAACAAAATGTATTTTCTACATATTAGTAGAGCATCTATAATAGGCCTATATAAAATCGATTAAATACGTAAGCCATTGAAACCCCTGAACCACTTTTGAAACATTTTAATCGATACAGGACCACGTCGACTTTGCTCTCGTCGGGGACCTCCCCCCTCCCCCTACAAAATCATACGGTACCTGTCCCTCACTTCCCCACCCCTCCCCTTCCCAGATTTCAGACGCCTGGCACCGCCACTGAAAAGATTCTATTTGAATTATACTTTATATTTTGTATTTTAAAGTAATAGTATGTCGAAATTTATCTCGCTAAAAATGGCAAATCATACACCATTTTACCCTAAGATGGTATCTGGAAACTAGTACGTTACGTTTATTTATAATATATATCTTAGAAATCTATTAACATTATCGATCATTTGATAAGTATCATGACATGCTATGTTAATGTTGTGACCAAAAAAAAACAAAAAACATAGACCTATTTTATAAATAAAACTAGTCCTGATACCCCTTGAGACATCAACTTCATATTAACATGTACTGTAAAATAATAATTTAAAAAAATCGATATTTGTTTCAGTTCCAAAAAAGTCATCAATCGCGATATGGCAATTAGATAATACTATTTTGATAAATAAAAAAAAACAAACAAACAAACAATTGAACACTCATAGGCCTATCTGCGGTCTAAATCCGTCTATCTTACATCCGGGATTTCCAATTGGTGAAGGACCGATGCTTCTGGGATATGGCACCGGAATAATGATAGGCCTAACGAAAATAATATTAAACTGCATACCTATGAATGATGAGTTTGGATTACTAAGAAATGGTACGATATTACATAGTCGTTGATTATTAATACCTCCTCTCCCCACCAGCTATTCTGGTTTAATTAGTGGATCGGTATCCCCGAGGATACGGTACCCCTATTTCGGGAAATTTGTTCCCAAAGGTGTTTCCTCATAAGAAATGGTATTAAAAATATCAAAGTATATTAATCAAACAGTGTTTTAATTTAGGAGACTTTTACTTATTTTTTAAATTACAGTAATGCAACTTTTACCTACCGGTATTTTACCATTTTAATATTTATTGAATTTTTTTAATACAAGTTTGTTTCGTATATAATTATAGGCCTACTTTTATATACTTGCACGCGCAAGTTGAAACTTTCCACTGTTTCCAATCTGTATTTATACGTTTTGATTCACTAGATGATACAGTATTATCTTATAAAATAGAAATACATCATTGTACGTGATGTGATATTCCAATTCAACATCAGTCCTCAGTGTTCCTGTGGCCATTTTCACCTAATATCCTGAATAATTACCGCCTGTGTAGCAGAGCGTGAATTTTGAAATTCCAGAAAACCGCGTGACATGAATTGACGCCGTGACGACGGAAATGGTGGATAAGGTGTATTTTAGCAATAAAAAACCCCACCATATTTTGTTTATGATTTTAGGTCTAAAGTATATTCGTACGTATCAACAAAACTACTAAGGTAGGCTTAAGTATTTAAAGAAAACGTGTAACTAGCAATATTTAGTGATTTTAAGTTCCGTTAGCCAATAATCCGAGTCAGTTTCCATGTAACGTGCATAGCATGGTGTACACTCGGTCGGACGCTGAATTTGTTTTTTTTTTCGACAAGATTTTTAATGTGTTTTTAAGGTATGTATTTTCATATAGTTGTACGCTTAAAATTGAGAAAAACATGACTTGTACCATCAGAAATGGTACTTGCGGCCATTTCATTAAATATTCTGGACGTACCACATGTGGACCAAAAATGCCAAAGAACCACGTAAACTCGGAATGGCAGATATTGTCGATATGATGTATTCTTACAGAAAACTCCATAATTTGCTGTATTATAGTGTATTTCCGTGATGTATATATAATCAAATATTTGAACTTGAATGTATATTTCAAACGCCAAAACAAATATGAGTTACTTGCTTTGTGGTGAGTGCAAGGTAGGTTCTAAATTAACTAGGACTAGGCAATTTCGACAAGAATAGTTGTGATTATAGAGCACTGCTTTTAATAATTTCTTTCCTAGGCCACATTACTAATAGAATATTTATTATCTACTATTATTCGAGGGCCATACCAGTGGTGTATCTAGCAGGGGTACATCCAGTAAGGGCCTGTTTTGCCACTAAATTTTAAAAATTTCAGTGCAAATCAATATTATGTGTTTTAATACACCTACCTATTCTGAATCTAGTGTCTCCCTCTCCCTCCCCTCTTTCCCCTTCCCCCTTTGAAAAATTCTGGATCTGCTCCTGTCTAGGATTGAAATGAGGTGATAATTGGAAGGGCGTGGCCCGCGAAGGTGAAGTGGGTGCTTGATGGTTAGGTAACCAGCCGCTTTCATGCAATATTAGGTGATTTCAGGTAGATTTTTAAGTACTTAAGTGTGATTTTTTTTGCTTTGAACATTTTTTTCAATAAGGGGGGGAGGGAGAGGAGGCCGAATATATTTTTTGTGGGGAACATATCCCCCATTATAGACCAGGCTAATTTTAATGACCAAAATAAATAAATAAAAATAATAAGGACTATCAATTTTATCTATAAACCATAGGCCTACATTATGATTAGTGAAGTACTTAAAACGATACTTCATCAAACAAGTTGCAATTAAAGCACTACCATTGAAGACATAAAGATATTATTAAATATATGATTTCTTGTATCTGAATTGAATCAGTCTTCATATACGAAAAAAATAGTCTACGCCTTAGAAAAAAAAAAAAAAAAAAAAATTTTATTCAGTCCTGTTCTTTTTTTTTTTTTTTTTTTTTTAATCTATTAATCTATTAATTGCTTCTGATTCTATTTTTAGGTGGTTTTCTTTGATTAGAATAAATTATATTATTAAAATAGACTATACTCTATAATAATGCATTGTAATACACTTAATTCAAGGCATATTATTTTGTTAATAAGTGTTTCTACAAAAACGTGAACCGTGTAATTATGGCTGTGGATAATTGCTAAATAAAAGACAAATTTTCTCATGAAATTATTTATTTTTCAATATTTATGGTTGAAATTTCTAGGTAGTACTAATACACTTTAATTAATTTCCCCATTTCTTGTTTTTTGGTTCCTATGCTGTAAAGTAGTATGAACCTTTGAAATGATCTGGATGTTCGTCTGTACTTCTGCGATGCTGATGTTATAAAATTTGTTGAAATTTGTGAACTTAACCCTTTGAAGTCTCAAGGGGGTTTATTCTAGGTCACGGGGGGCTCTTAAGGGGTTTTAATAGGTTTCTGAAAAACGCATAATTAATTTTTATGACTGTAACTTTCTGCAAATGTTGGGTTTGATTGTTGGGTAAAATGTTTTGGGCTTCAGAAAAATAGCAAAATTATTTGACTTTTTTACCTAGGTCAAAGGTCATGTGCCCCAAAATTGCAATTTGGGGGCCCAAAAAGGGTACTTTTTTCCCCTATAAATCCCATGTAAACGACACTAAAAAAATTCCTATGCTCATAAATGTTACGCATTATGCGGAATATGTTGTTTTCTACATAAAAAATGTGTTTGGTTAAAAAAAATTGTTTTCATATTTATGACGATTTTTTTTATGTCCAATGTCACAAAGGTCACTGAGGCCTCTATCACACGCCCCCCCCCCCCCTTCCCTGATAGAGGGCAAGTAAGCCTAGCTAGGCCTACATATGCTTATTTCCAACTAGGGTGGACTACTGGACCTAGGATATATTTCACTAAAACTAGTACACTTGATAAAATAATAATAATAGAGAAGATGGGGTAGGGGTATTGAAATATGAGAGGGGAGGGGGTCCTATGTACATGACCAAACCCGAAATGAAAGGTTGCAGACCTAGGCCTAGCATTACTGGTTGCGCTGCTAAAGATTCTAGTTAAAATCTTTCCTCAGATTCATATTATTTTATTATTAAATAATTAATTATTTATTTATGATCCCACTATTAATTATTTATTTAAACAATCCCACTATCCTCGTCTATCCAAGTACATCAATCATTGACAGAAATTTTTTATTTATTTTTTTTTTTGCTCTATACGATCGAAGCATTGTCTCATATTGTTTTAATAATGCTGCCCTCTGTTGCTGACTCTTTTAGGGGATTTCCCTAACTGTAATTGTATATTGTATATAGGCTAATTGTATATTGTATTAGATATAAACTAATTGTTTATTTCATTTGTTTAAAATTCTGTAACATATTTACATTGTTGTCCAACACATTAAATACAGAATAAGAAAACACTAAATAACACATTGTACTATATACATATCAACAATGCCGAAATAAATTATGGAAATGAAGAAAATCCACTCCACAAAGGTAAACTATAAATTACGAAAAAGAAATGTAAAATATTAATAAAACAAAGCAAGAAAATATTAAATTAGTGATTTATGCAATGTTTATACTATTATACTTTGTTTTCATTAATTATTAATACAAATGTGGTTCGAAATTTATAGAGAAGACTGTACATCAGGGCTTAATCTATTCCATTTGATAGCACTATCATATGAAATACTTTAAAAAAAAATTAGTCTCATGTATTTCAGTTTGCCTTCATTCCCGTGCAAAGGACGG
>NW_022741034.1:426818-434937 GCF_011630105.1 Anneissia japonica
ACCCTAAACTATTTAATGAATTAATTAAAATATGGAATGGCTTAGAACACAATATAAAAAATCTACAAAGTATTAGTTTATTTAAAAGAGGAATACATAACAGACTACTGAAAAAATATAGATAAAACTGGTAATCTTTAATACTTGATCGAAATTTCACTTTTTTTCCATTGTATTTGTCATATTATCATTTATGAATCTTGATTTATAAATGAATCGTCTTCTATTATTATCTTTTTATTTTTATTTTGTAGTTATTATTGTTCTTTCTTTGTAGGGCATCAAAACTTAAAGCTTGCTTGTAATTGATGCCTTTTCAATTAATCTTTGAATTGAGAATTGTAAAAAAAATATATGATAAAGGAAATTGATTGAATAAAAATTTATTGTGATATTAAATCTAATGTGATAGAGCTAAAAGGCCATAATGAAAATGTTGAAATCGTGAACAAATTATTATTGTATTTTGGTAACATAATATTTCGTTAAAGTTTTGGAAGGGCCGGCTGATAAAGTTGTAGTGTTACAGCATTGATGTTTAACCATTATTATTTGTTAACTGCTATGGCTTTGGATGGATGATGGTATGGACGATTGAAAACATATGTTAATGATGATGGAATTCAGGGGGAAGACTGTCCCCTTCCTTTTGGAAAGCAAAAAAAGACACTCTTCTTCCTTTTGGAAAGCAAAAAAAAAAGAAAGAAAAAAAGAAAACATTGATCACAAAAAATGGACCCCTAGGACAGTGTTATCTTCATTGGCCTCACTTGATTCCCCAACACTAGGCTGGTGGGTGCACTTTCCCAGAAATATATCAGTAAAACTTTTGGTAGTTATTTGTGTTGTAAACGTTTGTGCCTCTTGAGTATGTTCGGACCTTTGTCAGATAGCTTCTGAGAGGCTGTGTGACATTTTTTGGGACTACTCGTCCAGGAAATAATAATATACAAGAACACTGATGAAAAGAACAAACCTAAGTCGGGCAGAATATTACCTGTCCCTAAACTGGATCATCCAAAGTTAAGGCAAGTAGACCTAAATTACCAGCATTTAATGAAGGTAATAATGATCTGGATTCTTATTTAAAACGATATGAAACGTATGCCACATGATTTGGCAGTAAATTTAAGTTCTTTATAATTAACAGGAAAATCTCGTTTATTTTAGGTTATCTACAGCCGAAGCAAATGATTACAAATTACTTAAACTGCTCTATTGAAGCCTTTCCATTTGACATGATGGGTTACATCTTGCAAGACCTGAAGCTGGGCGTTAATTTGCGGCAATTTGAAAGATGTTTTGACTAGCTGGATAGAATTAGCAGATGCAGTCAAGTTATGACATTTTGCTACGAGAACAGTTTACAGTAAGTAGGAGGCACTTTACTTTGGGAAATCAGCTGAGAACTTTTTTTAAACTGCTATGGCTGAAATTCCAAAGCAGTACGTGTTATTTGTGTCATCAAGTACAGTAGGTATTTGGAAAGAAATTCTCAATTTTTAGCATTGTCTAATCCAATAATAATTGTTATAGGAGTTGGACACGTTGCCAGAAACTGCAGGCAGTACAGACAAATGTGCCGGCTTACCTTATTCCAAGACATGTCAACCGAAATCTACTTTCCACGAAGAAGGTAGCAACGAAGAATCAGAAGTGGATAAATATAAACCAGACATAAGTGCTTGCATAGTTGAAAGAAAAGCAGCATCATTAGGTGACTGAGGGTAGTCAGGTAATGCCTACATGTGGGCATTTTCTTTCTATTGTGAGCGCAGCTTGTACAATTTACTAAGAGAATGCCAGTTTCCACAGGTACTGTTGGCTCGCATTCAGTTTCTGTTCTCCGTGACAGTGATGGCATGGTGTGGTGGTCAATAAAGGATTTGTTTTGTGTTACCTAGACAACTGACTGGCAAGATAAAAATAACCCCGTGTTTTAATAATGGTACAATATAGTTTAAATTTGATGATGTTTCAAAATTGAATTTTCTGTAGTATTTAAAATGTATTTAATGTATTGTTTCCATATTTATAGTTCTATTATTATTTTTCTGTTATTTTAGTATTCTCATTTAGGGACCACGGTGAAATAAGTTGCTTTTTGTAATTTCCTGTGTTTTTTATCCTTAAATGTTTTCCCAGTCAATATCCTTTTCATGTTTTTATATAATTTTGATGCCTTTCGTATGTGTCTGTGTATATTTGTAACGCCAATGTGGAAAAGCAAATATACAATCTGTATTTACTGTATACCCTTGGATAAAGATTATTTATTTCAATAATTAAACTTTAGTAATTCTTGTGGCCATTTTCACCTAATATCCTGGACACACCCACCTGTGTAGCAGACTGTGAATTCTAAAGTACCGCTTGACATGAGTTGACGACGGATACTGTGGACAAGCTGTATTTTAGTTTAAAAAAAATGCCATTGTTTTATGATTATGGGGTATATTTGTGATGTACGTATCAACAAAACGAGGTAGGCCTATGTATTGTATGTGTTAAAATAAAACAATTGCAATTTGTATTTTTTTAAAGACTTTTTAAGTTCCGTTATCAAACAATACGAGTCAGTTTCTTTGTAGGTGTGCATGGCATGGTGGAAATAGACTCGGGCGTTTTTAAGTTCCGTTATCAAACAATACGAGTCAGTTTCTTTGTAGGTGTGCATGGCATGGTGGAAATAGACTCGGGCGGATGAACATGGCTTGTTTCGAAAAGGATTTTTGATGTGATTAGGTAGGCCTGTGCATTTTATATACTTGTACATGTGTACTTGTGTACTGTTTTTCAAAGTTGTACAGTTGCATAATTTAACAAATATTGAAATGCAATGCAAGTAACATAAACATTCCTAAATATATATACATTACAAATAATTAAGAATTATGAGAGTTTTTAAAAGATAAAATAGTCATGTATGTATGTGTGTACCGGTATACATACGTACGTACGTTGCATACATATTCTTTTTTTCATGATTCAATTAACCCCAAAAAAAAAAAAAAAAAAAAATCAGCTCACATGTCCTAAAACGGTAGACCTAGAAGTTTTTATTTTTATTTTATTTTTTGACTAAGGGAAGGGTGATCAAGACCCCTGACACTCCAGATTCGCCAAAATGTAACTCGGTTGGGGTCTGGATAAACACTCTCTTTCCGCTCAATCTCCTCCTTTTTCCTCTTTCTTTTCTTGCATTTCTTTCTGATCATACAAAAATCTCCATAGACATATATTTTCTGCCAAAAAGTGGGGTCCCCCAGTCCCATGGTTGAGTTGTCCTACGTAAAACCTATTTCTAACCCATAAAACAAAAACAAAGAAAGTCCATTGGATCTTCCAACTGATGATATAATTTCTTCGTTCCTTAAAATTATCATGTCTCAACCTTACTGTTTCTTGTTCTTTTTTTTTTTTTTGGCAGATGAAGCAACAGAACATGACCCATGCGGCAAGGCGTGAAAAGTGTGCTGAAGTTTTGTTAGAACATTTACTGAATAGTGCGATAATCCCGGTAAAGGAAGGTATAGGAGCATCCATCAATTTTAAAGGATATGGAATCATGTCTGTTTGACAATGGTGCATATTGATGTGGCAATACAATACTGTTTGTGAGAATTATATTTGATGGTGTTTGGAAAAAAATAAAACAATTGAAAAGCATCACAGTAGGCCTACTTGCTGCTACTTGGAAATTGGACTCTTGCAAGATTTTGTTTGCTTAAATCAGATTCAACACGAAGCCACTATAGTGTAAGCTCAGTTGTTCAATTCCTACCCAAATGACTTTATTTGCAAGTATCATCGAACATGCTGAGCATTCAGTATGATGAAATAAAACATTCCTAACATAAAAAACAGCATTGAATGGCATTACAATCCTCAGTGGTACATGGAAATGGGATTTACACACCAGATAACTAGCCTGGTTCTTAACCACTACAACACTAAAATTGCGCTTTTCCAAATCAGTATTTGTGAAAGTCACTGAGGATATAAAAACAATATCTGTATTTAAACAATTTTTTGTTTTGCAGACGACAGACAACTATCTGCAAGATGATAAGTAACTTTTGATATACATCAAAGAATTAATAATACTGTAAGTATTAAGTGGAATATACTGAAGCTGAATGATTAACTTTATTATTACCTTTAATTTTATTTAATTCATGTTTTTTTTTTTAGAATATTTCTGGTGGATGCAGCAACACAGTTGCAAGACAGGAAAAGTACTGCTGCAGAGGAAGACAAGGAAGAGAAACCTATTATAATTAATTTTGTCTAATATAGGCAATTTAATTTAGTTAATTTAATTTGTCATGCTTAATACAATACAGAAGTTTTGTTAACATCTTGCTGAATATTGTGATGCCGTAATCCTGGTGAAAACGGTTGTATTATTTGTTGCAGCATCAAGACAACAATTGCTTAATTCTGAAAAAAACTGAGTATATTGTACAGAAGATATAAACTGGCTAATTACAATCCGACTAGAGAACCAGAAAACTACTATGATTAATAGCAGAGCATTTTAACTTTCTATATAATGAATTGTTGATGCCAATAATTTACATTAAGTGATTTTGGTTATGAAGATAATAAAAAATATAAGTAGTGTGTTGACTTTTCTTTGCTGTTCAAGTTTGAAGACTAGTGGATGCAGGTAAATTGTTGCAGCATCAAGACAACGATTGCTTCATTTTGAAAAACTGATTATATTGTACAGAAGATATAAACTGAATATTACTAAGAGAACCAGAAAACTAATATAACTTGTATTTTAACTTTCCATATAATGAATTGTTGATGCCTAATAATTTTCATTACGCGATTTTGGTTATGAAGATGATAAAAAAAAATTCAATAGTGTTTTGATGTTTGTTTGCTGTTCAAGTTTGAAGACTGATGGCTTGACTGATGGATGCAGGTAAGATGAAAAAAGCGCCCTCCGATAGAAAAAGGCTAATTTTTCCCATGTCCCTCAATTTCTATTAGAAGTGGTGCTGAAGGGTGCCCTCTAATAGAAAGCCAAAATTTCCAGGGTCTCTAAAATTATTTAAAGGGGTCCTGTGTGGTGCTGAAAACCGCCCTCTAAAGCCACTTTAGTTTAATGTTTTTCGGTGGTCTCTTATTTGTCATTAATTTAATTAATAAGGAGGTAGTGCCCTCTAATAGCCAGTTTTTATGTTATTCTGAAAAACTTGGATGTTAGAGGGCGCTTACTGCCGTTGACAGTTAAGACGCCCTAAAAAACTTTAAATTAAAATGGTTATTTAGGGCGATTTTCTTCACTATTTTTATCAGAACCGGACAGATTAATGTGGCCAAATAACTTAGTCATATTTTGGGCCTTTTTCTATTCGAGGGCGTTTTTTTTTTTTTTGCCATCCTGCTTTTTCAATGCTCGAGAAGAAGAAAATACTCAATAATAAACTGAAGACAATGAATATTTATTTATTCAAAATACTCCAATACAATGAATATTTATTCAAAATATTTCCAAAACGATACTGAATTACAAAGAATATTTATTTGAAATAGAAAGCTTCAATTGCCAAATCAGTTGCCACATTCTGAAAGAATAAGAAATTAGAGCAATAAGCTATGGAATGGAAAACATTCAAAGTTATTTTCAATTGAAACATTTACGCAAATTTATACAATTTTAAGTCCAGTGGAAAGGGAAAACTATTTAAGTTATTTTTAATTGAAACATTTATGCAAATTTATACAATTTTTAATTCCAGTGGAAAGGGTAAACATTTTAAGTTATTTCTAATTCCAGTGGAAAGGGAAAACATTTACATTTATTTTTAATTGAAACATTTACGCAAATTTATACTATTTTAAGTTATTTTTAATTGAAACATTTACGCAAATTATACAACAATTTTTAAGTCCAGTGGAAAGGGAAAACATTTAATGTTATTTTTAATTGAAACATTTGCGCAAATTTATACAATTTTTAAGTCCAGTGGAAAGGAAAATTATTTAAATTTATTTTTAATTGAAACATTTACGCAAAATTATACAACTATTTTTGAGTCCAGTGGAAAGGAATATGTTTAAAGTTATTTTTAATTGAAACATTTACGCAAATTTATACAACAATTTTTAAGTCCAGTGGAAAGGAAAACTAAAGTTATTTTTAATTGAAACATTTACGCAAATTAATACAATTTAAAGTTATTTATTATTACATGTAAATCAAATAATTTAAGAAACAAGTATCAAATCTGAAATCAGTGTTGGCATTTATTTCTCCCACAAAGCAATTTGCAATGGACATGCAATTTACAATAAGAAAATTCACAAAGTTTTTCTAGCACACTCACCATTCAGTAGAGGAAGCAAAATTCCCCATTCAGCCAAGCAGGGCTAGTCCACTTGTTGCAGAGGTGCAAAGTCTAAATTTTCTTCAGAATTTCTATAGTAAAATAAATTGCAAATTTATAAATACAAATGCACCATAAATATCAAAATGTTTAATTGTTAATTTAATTATTATAATTCTATAAAAAAATATATGAATTTGGTCAAATAATTAAATTTTAATTTTATGAACTAATAATCATAACATAATTAAATATTATATGCAGAATGAAAATGATTTGTCAGGTATGTGCCTCCTAAAGTGGGGTGTGGATGTGGGGACCAATTAATGTGATTTAAGGGCAAACAGTCTACACCAGATATTTCAAAAATAGGTCAATTGATCTTTGAATGAAACTTTTGGGAAAGTAAACAAGTTAGGAAAGAAGAAATTATGTGTTGGGAGACCATCTAATTTAGGGTGTAAATTTGAGGGTCATTTAAATTTGTCAGGTCCCAGACCTACAGTAAATCTTAATGGGTATGATTGCAACTTTGTATAACAGTTTGTCAAGGTCTAGTATTAAAAGAAATGATTAATTGTTTGTGACAATCCAGAGTAGGGTGTGGATAAAGTGGACCATTCAAATGAAAACATCCCAGACCAGATATTTCACACTAACGGATCACCTGATTTAAATGAAACTTTCGGGAAAGTTAAAAGGAAGATATTATTATTTGTTGGGGACAATCCAGGTTAGAGTGTAAATTTAAGGGTTATTTAATTGCTTACATCCCAGATATAAATGGATGAAAATGAAACTTTGCAGAATATTAGTTTTTCATGGTCAGAGAATGATGAAATTTTGGTGACAATCTGGTATGGATATGAGGACCATTTAAAAGAAAACGTCCCAGACCAGATATTTTGAAAACGGATCAACTGATCTGAACGAAACATATGGGTAAGTTTAACCAAGTTACAAGGAAGAAATTATTGTGTTGGGCATGATCCAGTTTAGGGTGTAAATGTGAGAGTCATTTAAATATCTGATGACCCAAACATAAATCCCTGAAAAGTTGTTAATGGGTCTAAATGTTCACTTTCTGTATATAGTTTGTCAAGGTCAATTCTTATAGCAAACCACTTTATATAGTTTTGTTCATTGTTTTGTTATATTAATGACAAAATAAAATAATATTATTATTTTGATCTCTCCAACTGTATTACCCTATTAATTTTACATTAATTTCAATTAAAAAAAACTTATTTCATATAAATTTTATTTTAATTTATTTTAAAATAATTTAATTATGGTTTTTGTGTTATAATATTGAAATTGTAATGTTTATTCTTAGTGATAAATCAGGTCGAAAGTTATCCCTCAAAGCTTTTACAATGGACAAGAATTCATAAGAACAAGTTTTTCCACTCACCATTCAGTAGAATTAACGAGCACAGAACAACAAAGCAACATTATAGCCATTGAGCTGAGCAGGATGAGTCCACCGGTTTGCTGAAATCTTTGTAATGTTCAGCCTTCTACAAAATTTTTACTGAAATAAAAAACATACATTCATCAAAAAACTAGAATTAGGAAAAGAAAAGCAACAAACATTAAAATATGTAAATTTTAATTTTAGAATAATACTTGTCCATAGCAAATAAAAAAATTATTTTAATATTATTATTACTATCATCATTATTTAATTCCAACATTAGGTCAAATAATGAAATTTTAATGTTAATCATTAATGTAATTATTTTAAGAACAAGAATCATATAAATGTATTTTAT
>NW_022741034.1:437701-442658 GCF_011630105.1 Anneissia japonica
TAATTTCTTCGTTCCTTAAAATTATCATGTCTCAACCTTACTGTTTCTTGTTCTTTTTTTTTCTTTTTTTTTTTTTTTTGGCAGATGAAGCAACAGAACATGACCCATGCGGCAAATCGTGAAAAGTGTGCTGAAGTTTTGTTAGAACATTTACTGAATAATGCGATAATCCTGGTAAAGGAAGGTATAGGAGCATCCATCAATTTTAAAGCATATGGAATCATGCCTGTTTGACAAGGGTGCATATTGATGGGGCAATACAATAACTGTTTGTGAGAATTATATTTGATGGTGTTTGGAAAAAAATAAAACAATTGAAAAGCATCACAGTAGGCCTACTTGCTGCTACTTGGAAATTAGACTCTTGCAAGATTTTGTTTGCTTAAATCAGATTCAACACAAAGCCACTACAGTGTAAGCTCAGTTGTTCAATTCCTACCCAAATGACTTTATTTGCAAGTATCATGGAACATGCTGAGCATTCAGTATGATGAACTAAAACATTCCTAACATAAAAGACAGCATTGAATGGCATTACAATACTCAGTGGTACATGGAAATGGGATTTACACACCAGATAACTAGCCTGGATCTTAACCACTACAACACTGAGCTTGCGCTTTCCCAAATCAGTATTTGTGAAAGTCACTGAGGATATAAAAACAATATTTGTATTTTTTTAAATTTTTTTTTGCAGACGACAGACAACTATCTGCAAGATAAGTAACTTTTGATATACATCAAAGAATTAATAATACTGTAAGTATTAAGTGGTATATACTGAAGCTTTATGAAATGATTAACTTTATTATTACCTTTAATTTTGTTTAATTCGTGTTTGTGTCTAATTTTTTTTTATAGAATATTTCTGGTGGATGCAGCAACACAGTTGCAAGACAGGAAAAGTACTGCTGCAGAGGAAGACAAGGAAAAGAAACCTATTATAATAATTTTTGTCTAATATAGGCAATTTAATTTAGTTAATTTAATTTGTCATGCTTAATACAATACAGAAGTTTTGCTAACATCTTGCTGAATATTGTGATGCCGTAATCCCGGTGAAAACGGTTGTATTATTTGTTGCAGCATCAAGACAACAATTGCTTAATTCTGAAAAAAAACTGAGTATATTGTACAGAAGATATAAACTGGCTAATTACAATCCGACTAGAGAACCAGAAAACTACTATGATTACTAGCAGAGCATTTTAACTTTTTATATAATGAATTGTTGATGCCAATAATTTACATTAAGTGATTTTGGTTATGAAGATAATAAAAAATATAAGTAGTGTGTTGACTTTTCTTTGCTGTTCAAGTTTGAAGACTAGTGGATGCAGGTAAGTTGCAGCATCAAGACAACAATTGCTTCATTTTGAAAAACTGATTATATTGTACAGAAGATATAAACTGACTATTACCAAGAGAACCAGAAAACTACTATAACTTGCATTTTAACTTTCCATATAATGAATTGTTGATGCCTAATAATTTTCATTACGTGATTTTGGTTATGAAGATGATAAAAAAAAAAAAAATTCAATAGTGTTTTGATGTTTCTTTGCTGTTCAAGTTTGAAGACTGATGGCTTGACTGATGGATGCAGGTAAGATGAAAAAAGCGCCCTCCAATAGAAAAAGGCTAATTTTTCCCATGTCCCTCAATTTCTATTAAAAGTGGTGCTGAAGGGCGCCCTCTAATAGAAAGCCAAAATTTCCAGGGTCTCTAAAATTATTTAAAGGGGTCCTGTGTGGTGCTGAAAACCGCCCTCTAAAGCCAATTTAGTTTAATGTTTTTCGGTGGTGTCTTATTTGTCATTAATTTAATTAATAAGGTGGTAGTGCCCTCTAATAGCCAGTTTTTATGTTATTCTGAAAAACTTGGATGTTAGAGGGTGCTTACTGCCGTTGACAGTTAAGACGCCCTAAAAAACTTTAAATTAAAATGGCTATTTAGGGCGATTTTCTTCACTATTTTTATCAGAACCGGACAGATTATTGTGGCCAAATAACTTAGTCATATTTTGGGCCTTTTTCTATTCGAGGGCGCTTTTTTTTTTTTGCCATCCTGCCATCCTCCTTTTTCAATGCTCAAGAAGAAGAAAATACTCAATAATAAACTGAATATATATTTATTCAAAATACTAAATTACAATGAATATTCAAACTATTTCCAAAACGATACTGAATTACAAAGAATATTTATTTGAAATAGAAAGCTTCAATTGCCAAATCAGTTGCCACATTCTGAAAGAATAAGAAATTAGAGCAATAAGCTATGGAATGGAAAACATTCAAAGTTATTTCTATATAAAACATTCACGCAATTTATACAACAATTTTTAAGTCCAGTGGAAAGGGAAAACATTCAAAGTTATTTTCAATTGAAACATTTATGCAAAATTTACACAACAATTTTTAGGGCCAGTGGAAAGGAAAACTATTTAAATTTATTTTTAATTGAAACATTTACGCAAATTTATACAACAATGTTTAAAGTTATTTTTAATTGAAACATTTACGCAAATTTATACAACAATTTTTAAGTCTAGTGGAAAGGGAAAACATTTTAAGTTATTTTAAATTGAAACATTTACGCAAATTTATACAACAATTTTTAAGTCCAGTGGAAAGGAAAATTTTTAATTTATTTTAAATTGAAACATTTACACAAATTTATACAACAATTTTTAAGTCCAGTGGAACGGGAAAATATTTTAAGTTATTTTTAATTGAAACATTTACGCAAATTATACAACAATTTTTAAGCCCAGTGGAAAGGGAAAACATTTAATGTTATTTTTAATTGAAACATTTACGCAAATTTATACAACAATTTTTAAGTCCAGTGGAATGGAAAACTATTTAAATTTATTTTTAATTGAAACATTTACGCAAATTAATACAACAATTTTTTAGTCCAGTGGAAAGGGAAAACATTTAAATTTATTTTTAATTGAAACATTTACGCAAATTTATACAATTTTTAAGTCCAGTGAAAAGGGAAAATATTTAAAGTTATTTTTAATTGAAACATTTACGCAAATTAATACAATTTAAAATTATATTATTACATGTAAATCAAATAATTTAAGAAACAAGTATCAAATCTGAAATCAGTGTTAGCATTTATTTCTCCCACAAAGCAATTTGCAATGGACATGCAATTTACAATGGACATGAAATTTATAATAAGAAAATTCTAGCACACTCACCATTCAGTAGAGGAAGCAAAATTCACCATTCAGCCAAGCAGGGCTAGTGCACTTGTTGCAGAGGTGCAATGTCTAAATTTTCTTCAGAATTTCTATAGTAAAATAAATAAATTAGATTTCGGATGAGAAAATACAAATGCACTATAAATATCAAAATGTTTAATTGTTAATTTAATTATTATAATTCTATTGGTCAAATAATTAAATTTTAATTTTATGAACTATTAATCATAACATAATTAAATATTATATGCTCAATGAAAATGATAGTATGCATTTCATATATATTAGTGCTTGCAGTACACAACAAATAAACAACAAATAGTTCTGGAAAGAACTATTGTTGGTTGGGATTCTTTTTCCCATGAATCGATAAAACCTCCAAGAGAAAGGTTGATCTGGGGGTTTCCCCCTGGAAAATTTTGATTCCTAGATGGCGGGAAATGAGCTTTCCCGACTTCTGAGGTGTCTTATTGACTGTGTGTTTGTGTTTGAATTATCTCAAGAAACGTCTGCACAGACATAATTAAAAATAACAGGGAGTATTAGGCATAACCCAATGAAAAAATGACGGTCCGGAGTAGGGTGTGGATGTGAGGACCAATTAAAGGATTTTAGAGCAAACTTTCTAGACAAGATATTTCAAAAACTAATCACCTGATAAAAGTTTGTTTAAAGTTTAACCAAGTTACAAGGAAGATATTATTAAGTGTTGATGATCGAAATTCAGGTGTGAATTTGAAGGTTGTTTAAAATCCTAAGGTTCCACCTAAATAACTCTAAGGATAATCAATGGATCAAAATTTCCCTCTCCACAATAATTTGTCATGTTTCAATGAAAATAGGGTATGGATATGAGAACCATTCAAACGAAAACGTCCCAGACAAGATATTTAAAAAACTGATAAAATGATCTGAATGAAAGTTTAAACAAGTTACATGGAAAATAAATTTGGATTGTGGATGACGATCCAAAGTCGGGTGTGCATGGACACCAGGTCCTACACCTAAATGTAGGACCATTTAAAAAATAGGTTTACTGTATTAATGTACTGTAGGCATAAACAATAGTTTTTTGATGAATATATAAATATAGTGCAATTTTTTAGGAACTGATTGGGAATTATTTTTAATACATCTATACAATGTGACGCTAAAAACCAAACCCCCATATTCATAATAGCATAATATTTCCATTTGAACACTAATACATGGTATGTAATTTTTTGTCAGATATAAGAGTGTGTCATTCCAGTGTGTTAAAGCCAGAAGATGTAAGACTATTCAAAGCAAAATGTCCCAGATCAGATATCCTAAAAAGTAATCAACTGATTTGAATGCAACTTTTGTGTTAAGTGTAATTTTTTTAGGTGGTGGTTGGTGGTTCGAAAGTGGAAACATATTTCTTAGAGATTTATTTTTGAGAAAGGGATTTGCAGTGGGCGGAGATATGCTCTCTACATAGTGCTTTTGTTATTATTATTATTATTATTATTATTATTATTATTATTATTATTATTATTATTAACCTATTAAAATATTATTATCATTATTATTTATAAGCTTTAAATGATAGGTCAGTTACTGAAATCTATTTACTATTGCCAAAGTAAAAGTATTACGGCTTCTACGAACTAAAGTATCTGCCACATTACCAGTGGCGGCTCTAGGATATACTGTAATTTATGGGGGGAGGGGGGCGCTAAGATGTCTGCCTGGGAGAACTCTAAGTATTTTTGGGTG
>NW_022741034.1:443450-456933 GCF_011630105.1 Anneissia japonica
GAGCATATACACATATTTATTATTTTATTATAATATTTTCCAAGTTATACTGTAAGTAATAAAAAAAATAATTCATTTTGATGATGATGATATTACAATTACAGAGACAGCTAGTTTCTGTTAGCTAATAGTGCCTTGAGCACTTAGAGTGGATATGTGCGCTACTGTATACAAATCATTATTATTATCTCCGCCTTGAGATATATGTTTCAGTCATGATGTAAAGCTTGTGTGTGTGTGTGTGTGTGTGGGTGTGTGTAACATCTTCATGTTATGCATGATTTTTTGTGTGCAACATATCTTAAGAAAAGGCTGCACAGACATAATTGAAAATAACAGGGAGTGAGGTATTGAGGTATAACTCAATGAAGGATTAATTAAATTTTGGTGATTGTCCGGAGTAGGGTGTGGATGTGAGGACCAATTAAAGGATTTTAGAGCAAACTTTCTAGACAAGATATTTCAAAAACTAATCAACTGATGTGAATGAAAGTTTAACCAAGTTGCAAGAAAGATATTATGTAGTGTTATCAAGTGTTGATGACGATCCAAATTTGGGTGTGAATTTGAGGGTCATTTAAAATGTCCAAGACCTAAACATGGCAGAAACAATAGATAATGAATATTTAAATTAGTGCAATTACAGTAAAGGTATACAGCATTTTATACTAACTTCACTTTTTTCAGAACTGATTGGATATTTTTAATGCATCTTTACATTTAAACATGTGACGCAAAAAAACCAAATCCTCATATTTCTATTTGCATAATATTTCCATTTCAACACCAATACATGGCAGGTATTTTTTTGGTCAGCTATAACAGTAAAATGTGCCAGTGTGTTGAGCCAGAAGATGTAAGGAATAGGCAGGTGTACAACTGACACAATGAAAAGCATTGATGTCGGTAAAGGACCATTCAAAGCAAAACATCCCAGATCAGATATCTCAAAGCTAATCAACTGACCAGATTAAACTTTTTTTTTAACTTTAAGTAGACGGTGGTTGGAAATTAGAAACATATTTTTGAGGATTTATTATCATTATTGCCTTTTCTCACTAGTAGCTAGAAAAGCCATTGTTTTTGTTCCGATTTTTTTCCCTAATCTTTTTGCACTGGGTTTTTCCGTCCGGCACTTCCGGTCACTTCTTATGCTCGGAACTTTTCCATGATTTGTCAGGTATGTGCCTCCTAAAGTGGGGTGTGGATGTGAGGACCAATTAATGTGATTTAAGGGCAAACAGTCTACACCACATATTTCAAAAATAGGTCAATTGATCTTTGAATGAAACTTTCGGGAAAGTAAACAAGTTAGGAAGGAAGAAATTATGTGTTTGGAGACGATCTAGTTTAGGGTGTAAATTTGAGGGTTATTTAAATTTGTCAGGTCCCAGACCTAGAGTAAATATTAATGGGTATGATTGCAACCTTGTATAACAGTTTGTCAAGGTCTGAATGTTTGTGACAATCCAGAGTAGGGTGTGGATAAGTGGACCATTCAAATGAAAACATCCCAGACCAGATATTTCACACTAACGGATCACCTGATTTAAATGAAACTTTTGGGAAAGTTAAAAGGAAGATATTTTTATTTGTTGGGGACAATCCAGGTTAGAGTGTAAATTTAAGGGTTATTTAATTGCTTACATCCCAGATATAAATGGATGAAAATGAAACTTTGCAGAATATTAGTTTTTCATGGTCAAAGAATGATCAAATTTTGGTGACGATCTGCAGAAGGGTATGGATATGAGGACCATTTAAAAGAAAACGTCCCAGACCAGATATTTTGAAAACGATCTGAACGAAACATATGGGAAAGTTTAACCAAGTTACAAGGAAGAAATTATTGTGTTGGGCATGATCCAGTTTAGGGTGTAAATGTGAGAGTCATTTAAATATCTGATGACCCAAACATAAATCCCTGAAAAGTTGTTAATGGGTCTAAATGTTCACTTTCTGTATATAGTTTGTCAAGGTCAATTCTTATTAGCAAACCACTTTATATAGTTTTGTTCATTGTTTTGTTATATTAATGACAAAATAAAATAATATTATTATTTTGATCTCTCCAACTGTATTACCCTATTAATTTTACATTAATTTCAATTAAAAAAACTTAATTCATAAAAATTTTATTTTAATTTATTTTAAAATAATTTAATTATGGTTTTTGTGTTATAATATTGAAATTGTAATGTTTATTCTTAGTGATAAATCAGGTCGAAAGTTATCCCACAAAGCTTTTACAACGGACAAGAATTCATAAGAACAAGTTTTTTCACTCACCATTCAGAATTAACGAGCACAAAACAACAAAGCAACATTATAGCCATTGAGCTGAGCAGGATAAATCCACCGGTTTGCTGAAATCTTTGTAATGTTCAGCCTTCTACAAAATTTTTACTGAAATAAAAAACATACATTCATCAAAAAAATAGAATTAGGAAAAGAAAAGCAACACACATTAAAATATGTAAATTTTAATTTTAGAATAATACTTGTCCATAGCAAATAAAAAAATTATTTTAATATTATTATTACTATCATCATTAGTTAATTCCAACATTAGGTCAAATAATGAAATTTTATTGTTAATCATTAATGTAATTATTTTAAGAACAAGAATCATATAAATGTATTTTATGTTAATATATATATTTAGGCACGAACGCCAAATTATTCCAGAAGACAATCTGTGGTGCTTTCTATTGTTCTACCAAAACGCGTCTAAAAACATCGTTTGAATAGTGCATCGTTTGGATGCCGATATTCCATTTTGGCCTTTGCTCCTCCCCTTTAACTATGGCCGATTGGATGCACCGTAAAAGGCATCCAATTATTATTAATTATTATTATTATTATAGACAACTCTCTAAAATGAATCATAATACGCCTGACTGTGCGCCCCTATACCCAAGTACGGATTTGTTTACCTGCTAGCGAATGTCTCTTTGTACGCTGCTGAACTGACAGAAGTAAAGTAAACTCAGGGAGGTTCCTGGTTTATGCTAAAAAAATAGTTGGTTGGGTACTGGGACATGGTTCAGTAGGCCTAGTACCGTGCATAGTTGAGACTATTGTAATATTCAGTGATTTTACGAATTGATGAACAAATATAACGTTAAAATTTTTTTTAGTTATTTCCGATGTAGTCGCATGCCACCATCAGTTTTAAGAAGCGCAATCACCCTCCTGTGCAGCTGTGGTAACATCCAGCACAGCAATTAATTGCTCTGCTTGCCATTGAGGGGGATCACATGCTAAGACCCATGCCTCCGAAAACGGTGTCCATGATCAAAGTAGATGAAATTTTGCATTATACAAAGCTAAATTATTCCATTTTATAAAACAATGTTTATTAATTAACTTACGTGAATTTCATGCGAAACACATTTTTTTTTATGCCAAATTTCCCCCGCGAATTTCAACTTGTGAATTCCATAAAAACATGTAAGGCTAAAACCATTGCCTACACAGTAAAGGTTTTACTGACAACTCGCGATATTACTGTAATTTATTGTATTTATTCAACTGGACACGATACACTTTTATTACAGCGGCACACACAAATCTGGTGCAATCAATGTATAAAAGAGAGAAAGAAAAACAACTAAAAATAAGTAATTGTAATAATAAAATGTTATACATTATGCAGTGTTCTCCCTAGGAATTTTTAAAGGTGTAATGGGAATATGCGCGGGGACACCTCGTTCGGCACATATTCCACGATGCGGCAGTTGAAATAATCCTACTTTAAGGTCATTAAATTAATTATTAGGCCCAATAAATTGTTAGTTTATTACCCTCACACGCATGTATTCTATAGTACTCCAAAAAAACAAAAACAAAAAATTATTTTTATTTATTTTTTAAAAATATTTTTTTCATTTTTTAAAATTAAATAGTATATTGTTGGTACTATTTCAATCATGTTTTAATTGAATATCAATGCACCAGCAAACAAACCAAGGGTGATGTCTGGCTTAATCAAAATAAAAATTTTTAAAACTCAGCCTCCCCTTCCTCATCACTTCCACCCTAGATAGAACTAATAAAAATGTATAGGGCCTCCCCAGCCAGAAGAATACTTTAATTTTTTTTAAGGTATTTTATTTTTAAAAAAAATTGTAATAATAATTAATAAAATGTTATTCACATAGCAAAGTATGCACTTGACACTGTGACTTGTATTTAAAAATAAATGTGATGATTTTGGGAATTTAAATTCATGAGTAGTAGAATTATTTATTGGCTTAAATGAAATTTTCCATTTAGTTGTTTTTTATTTTGTTATAGTTTATTTTCTGTACTTAAGTTATAGGCTATTGCACCAAAAAAATAATTTTGACAGGTAACACACCTGTGTTAGGCCTAGGTATCTCTTGAAACGTTCTCAAACTCTGCTCAAACCGCCAAAGAGATACCTTATCAGAAGCATGCCATTTGGTTACCATGACAATAGACTGAGAGTTACCACGGCCAAACATGCGTGGCAGTTGTGTGGTGAGCCTTCTTGACATCGCAAATTTGCATGTACTACTAATACGTTAATAATAATTCACTAAAAAAATAAAACAACAATTAATAAACATTATATTGTGTAGAAATTTATTTATTACCATGTAGACATAATAATTTAGATTTAGATGAGGCCAACTTTCACTGCCTAGACTTGAGCAATGAGAATGTCTGAAGGTGTTGATGTTTATTTAGAAATAGAACACATAAAAACCTATGTCATCATGAGTATACATGGAACACAATTAATGAACTGTGTTTTAAAAGGTTAAATATAAAGAGTGATGTAGGCACAATGAATTTAAAAGGTAGGAATTAGTCAGGTAAACTTGTTTTCTGAATGAAGCTGTAACAGGGCCGTTACAGCTTATTGCCTTGGGGAGAACACTGATTATGACAAGTTATTGCCCTGGTTATTGTCTTTATCTAAATTTTACTAGTCAACTAATGCACTGATGCATAGTATACGCAGTAGTAGTAGCCTCAGAAAATTGTGAGTAACCAGCCGTGCACGAAGATAAAAGGATAGGCAGACTACTTAGGCCTAGATTTGATTTTATATTTAGGCCAGAATGTAATGCTGACTATACCATGGCACTTAAAGTATATTTGAAGTATGTTTGTGATTTGTAATGCTAATGTACCCACCCACCTTCACTTTAGCAAAGAAAACAGCGCTATTTTTAGAGTTTTGATGTAGTTCTATCTACAGAGCAGCGTACAAAGCGAATTCCAGCTTCATATAAGCATAGAGAAAGTATAGCCACATGTATGTATAAGAAAGAATAGGAGCTGCATAATAACATTATTTGAACCACCAGTATTTCTACGCACTCAAGTGGGCCAGTTGACCGTGCTAGTAGTAGTAGTAAACAATAGAAAATCATTCAAATGATCAACAAGCGACCAAACGATTTACCGTCGTCCAGACGCGAGCTGTAATTCAAGCTTGTAGCAAATGAATATTCATATAGCGTGGTAATTAGAATGGTTGATTTCTTAAACGCGTTTGTGATAGTGTGTTGACCTATACGCGTTTTTGCTGTCTGGAATAATTTGGCGATCGCGCCTACAGTAACTGTTAATGCACAATTCTGAATTGCTGGCACACTACTATCTCCTTACGTTTAGATGTATTCACTGCGCAATTAAAATACTCATACCAAGGACTTTTTTTCTTGCCCATATTCCTGACTGTAAAATAAGTCTGCATGGACGAATAAATTGACCCTAGAAATCCACCCACATATTTTGGAAAATAAAGGCTGTTTTCTACGCAATTTCTGTTGAAAATCAGGTATTGGCTTATAAGACGATATTTTTTTAATATCTTGTTTAGCACATATAATTTTTTTAGTATTTAGCGGCAGACGGGAGAAATATATAAATATTATTTTTTAATTTAGCAAAATTATCCTGCCAAAAGTAGAGGAGGGATAAAAAAAATCATCATAATTTCTTTATTTAAGTATTATTTCATATTCTAGAAAATATTTTCGAAAAACTCTTTCCATACTTTAAATTTCCCAAGCCTTCTCTCTATTATTACAAAATCAGCTTAATCGCGTCACAAATGAAGGCCCTGATAGAAATCGCGTCACAAATGAAGGCCCTGATAGAAAAAGAAATGACTTCTAAATTTGCTCAAAATCATAGTACAAGCCCTCTCCCTCAGGGAGTAGGCTGAAAACTGTAAAATCAAGGTGAACCTCATACATAGTAGGAATGGACATTAACACTACCTGGTCTACACTGAAATATTATTATTTATTGATTGTGGACTTACTTTAAAATATTCACTGGCCTATCCAAGCGGTAGAAGGTTAAATCGTGCTTGATTTGTTGTGGTGAAACGCACATGCACATGCTATCTAGAAGTTGCTCTTGCTGTGGTGTCATTTTATAGCAGTTTCCTGATTTTTGTAGTTTCGAGTGTCTGACTATGAATATTCATTATCATAGTACATCATTGTGATGAGACCATGGTCTGGTGAATTATGCAAATGAGTCAACTAGCAAACAGCCTGTAACACAAAAATAATATTAGATTTAATCAACAAATATTAAGACTTACATTAATTTTTTTTAAATGGTAAAAGTAAATGTGTAATATTAATTTAAATTAATTCTCCTTTAAATAACATTATTTTATAGGGTTTGTATTTATATATATATATTTAACACCAACATCAGTTGAATAAAACTTGATTATAACATATCCCAATGTAATTCTCTTCAACCTTCTCGTACAGCATTCTCATGGCATGGATAATACCTCCATACTATCAGATTGAAGTTTCATGATATTGGGTAAACATCATTTATAATGATATTGTATTGCATTGTATAGGTATATACATTGGTTATGACAATAAAAAATGCTCAGACCTTACCTGGAATAAAAAATTACTAAGCTTGGAAAATTTACTAGACATTTGGAAGTGTAGAAACCTTTCTCTCATAGGAAAAGTAACAATTTTTAAGTGTCTTGCACTATCGAAACTGATTTACAACGCTTTATTAATTGAAGTTCCAAATTATGTTTTCACAAAGGTCAATACACTTATATACAACTTTATTTGGAATGGGAAAAAATAAAAAAATAAAAGAAAAACATTAATAGGACCCACTGAACTTGGAGGTTTAAATGTACCAAACTTTAGCTTGCATGTCAAAGCCCTCAGTACAAATTGGGCAAGAAAACTTCTTAACAATGACATTGTCAAATGGAAATTAATTCCGTTATATTATATAAATAAACTTGCTTCTGAAATTGTATTGTTCAATATGTCAAATATTCATTTGTTACAAAACACATTGATAGAAAAGGTACCACAGTTTTATGTTATTGTAAATTAAAGCATCAGTTCAATACAATAGTATTACAAATAATCAAGTAAATAGCTATAGCGAGATTGCTGAGCAACCTCTATGGGGTAATAAACACATCAATGTAAATTAAAAAAAATCTTTGCTATTTAACAACTGGTACAATTCTGGCTTTTTAAAAATTAAAGACATTGTTATTAAAAATAGACTGTTGACGTCAAAAGAAATATTGGAAAAGTTGTTAAACAAAAGTAATTGGTTAAGTGAATATCTAAACACTGCTAAAATCAATCCCCAGAAAGTGGATTAAAATGATTAATAACTACATACAACCCAAAGCAAAGAAAGAAGCAGAGTTGACATTATACCGGAATTTAGTAAAAACTAATTCCAAGTATGTGTATAACTGCTATGTCAATGACGTTTATATTCACCCCAGCTCACAAGTTCAGTGGGAAAATGAATTTGACAATAATGATCCAATTGAATGGAATACTGTTTGGCTATGAAAAGTAAAACTCATAAAGGACTTTAAATATGCTCAATTTAATTTCAAATTGGAAAAAAACATGAAATGTTTATAATTTAAAAAAATAATTAATTTAATTAAATATTAGTGTAAAAAGGTATTTCAATGTTTACATAAAGTAATTACAGTAATTAGCAAGATTGTATCTGTTGTCTACGGCTGCTATAGCATGGGTCTACCGGTGCTATCCGCTGCGCGGTGGTTGATTTGCAATATAGACAGCTGCAGCTTAGGCTAGGCCGCTGGAAGTCCCCCAAAGTTGCGAAACGTTGACGGCGCTGTTTCAAAATATACCCGATAATATGGTGTTCGATCATTTCGGCCGCCACTCATTTCGGCCGCCGTGCCAAATGTATGGAACGTCAAAGAGGCCGCCGAATACAAACAGCCGCCAATGAGAAGAACGTACAGTAGTCATACAACAGCTGGATAAGTCAGCAAAGAGGAAAAAATATGTAAGCCTAGGCCTACAGTGAAACAACTTTGATGACATGAATAATATGGCGCCCCGTCAATAATGATTTCAAATCTCATACTAAAATTAAAGTTTTTTTTTAAATTTTTATTACGCTCACTGCTGCCTTGAAATCTCCAAATTGTATTTTCTTCCTTAGGCCTAGGCATATATATTAATATTATATTAATTTAAAGCATTTAACAATCTCTAATATGTTTTGTACAACATGATTAAATTAATTAAATACATTTGTTGATTTTGTTTGATGGTTGAGATGGTGACATGAATAAAAAGGGAAAATATTTACTGTATAGTATTATACAACTTCATTTCGTTTGCTGATGTTTGAATTTTATATTTATTTTTCTTGCATGATGACATGTTATTCACGCAAAAATATTTACTGTATAGTACACAACTTTATTTCATCACTTGTTGATATAATATTTTTAATTACATACATTTAACCATCCCATTACTACACTGTTTACCAATAAAACAAGATATAAAAGATACATGGTGTTATATTTTTTATTGTACAATGTGTGAAAGAGGAAAACGAGGTAAGATATTATTAAAATAAAAACTGTTACTTTTAACTATGCTAACACTGTGGAACTAACTACCAAAATGCATCATAACAAGAATGAAGATAGCCTTAAATACAAAAGAACTAAATAGATGAAAAGACACCATTGGTTTTATATTCTTGTTGTCTGTCTAAAGAGTACTATCATTCAAATGAGTGTGCCTACAGTAGTGCATTAAGTTGAAGACAACGCACATAAATTATTGTCTAATAAGATTGGACTTTGAATAAATAAAATGATTGAAATATTATTATACAGCTGTACTACACAATTCCTTATCTCTTTCAGCCCATCTCCAAGAGTATCTTGGCGGCCAGCGAAGTGCCCAATCATTTTGAATGTAGGCAGCAGAATTATCTCGCTGCAATCCCATGATTAAACAGTTATAATTAATTAGGAACTATTATTAACTTAAATAAACATGGATAATCATATCATAATTATGACATTAATAAATACTAGAATATGTTGACTTTATAATAATGTATGTATTACTTGTGTACTCGTATACTTAATGTACTAATTAGGCTTATAGACATTATCATGTGTTAAATGAAATATGATATTTATGTAAATTTGTTTATTTTTGTAAATATGCTTTATTATGTAAGTTTCACTTCAGTGTATAGTTAAATATTTACAGTGATTGTTACAACTTCAGTATCAATAAATGAAGACTATACCACAAAAAACTACTTATTCTCGGTATCCTAAAAAACTATTTGAGGAAAATTGAGCCACTGGTTACGGTTTTATAAACATTTGAAGTTTATGAGCGTGTGAATAGCAAGTTGCATGTTAACAATAATATTTCTGTCACTTTTTGCCATATATTTCTTTTAATTTTTGTAAATGCTAAAAAATAGTGTACATTTTGATTGTAAATTTTTACTGCAAATTACATTGGTCATGTAGCCTTAATACACAACCCGAAAAATTATAAATTTTTCAGATGACCTTTGACCCACAATTCCTGAAATTCGGGAAAAAAATGAAAAAAAAAAATTAATTAATTAAAAAAAATAAATAAATTAAAAAAAAGTCTCATTGTGCTTGCATTCTCAGAGTAATTGCTGTGTCCGACAAAATGTTGGCGCAATTTGTGACGGGCTTTAAAGGTGTATAAAATTTTGCAAACTATAATATAATAAAAACTATACAGTATAATAAATATAAATATATGAAAAAATTTATTACCAGAATTAATGTGGCCGTTACGCATGACGTCATCCTCTTGCAACAAAAACTAGCATTGTCTCACAATTCTCTCGAAATCATCCTATGTTTAATATCCACTTCAATCCTTAATATTAAACTATTTTTTTAGATAATCATAATAGCTAAAAGTATATTTTGATAGTTTAAGTATCATTTAGTTTACTTTTTGAACTCATATTTATTTTATTTACATGAAAAATATTGCCGACTATATGCAGCACATTCGTTATGGTTTACCCCATGTACACGATGGCCGATCAACAGCTGATCGTCCGTTTTGCGCCTTGTATTACATTCATATTTGGCAAATAAACTCTTAGATATATAAACTAATCTTCGTTATTAAAAAATTGAACTTTATTACTCGCAATTCCCTGGAAAAAACGATGAATTTTAATGAAATTTTCAAAAGTTGATAACTTTGATAAAAGTTGACCGATTTCAGAAAAAATCAAAATGGTGTACTACTTCAACCCCTGAGTAAACCTGATTGACGTGATGAAAACGTCTCAACCAATCAAAAAGCATTTTATATGAATATTTTCTTAAGGCCTTTGTTGACAAAAACACGCTTGGCTAAACTGGGCTAATGACACTAATTAAAGTGCGTGAAGTCACGCATCGTGTGGTGCCTACATTAGGCGTTATTATATTTTATTAACCACAAAAATAAATAAATATACCTAATGAAAAATACATAGGCATAATGCATTACATACGAATATGTAGGCCTATCTATGCCTACACACAGACAGACAGTTAAATAAAAAATGGTCAGATTATTAATAACATTTGTCTACGCTTCCGCATCCTGCAACAACCACACTACCAATACCAACGGAACTCTATTGAGTATTGACGCGCCATACTTTCTATTTGTTAAAAATTTGGCGGCCAAAATGATCTGAGACCCTGGGCTGCCACTGCTTCTCATGCCTTATGAACCTAGGCCGAACATGCCCTGTGCCGACTGGCCAGCCAGAATGCTTCTGTTCCCAGTCTGGTTCAGCTTAGTTCTACTAGCCTTGCATATAGGCCTAGGGCCTAGGACTACATAGGTAGGCCCCTAGGCTAGGCCTAGGTATGTAGGATAAGCTAGCCTAGGCCTAGCAGCAACAACTGTAATTTTTTAATGTGTTGAAGTCTACTTACAGATTGTTTAGCAAATCTTGTAGTAAAGATTGCTTTGCTTGTCCAAAAAAGTCAGAAATAGAGTGGCAGCCACAACTACAATAATTCAGAGAAAACGCCAAAAGCACATTTTATTCACCCTGCGAGCGCCCTCTGGGGATGCAGTCAATGGTCAGTTGAGTTGAGTTGAGCAAAGATACTAGCAAACTAGTACAGTACTATACGATCTTTGATACTAGAAATACCATAGAGATATAATAAGAATACTAGAGCGCTAACTGCAATGTATTCGATGTTCGATTATTATAATTATAATTATAAATTGTACACCGCGATGCGCTATGACGACGTACGGTATTGGAGGGCGTTGCTGTGCAGTAAATTGCAACACATCATACAACCAGTGTCATACTATCGATTTCCAAAGGATAGAGAAAGGTAAAATATTGCACTAACATTAAACCAAAAATTATCTATATATATTATAAATATATATTAACATTTTGTTTTTTTAAACTTGACATATGAATTAGCCTAGGCCTATTGACTTACGTAGCTAAGATATTGAAGAAAAATAAATAAATAATTAGACTAGCCTAAAATAATGAAAAAAGTACTAAATATTACTCGTTCGTATAATAACGCTAGTATTGTATGCAGTTATTTATGAATGACGTGAAAATGGAGCTCTTTTGGTAAAGGAAATTTAATAATATTAATACAGGTCTAACTCTAATTACTTAGACCACTTTTAGACAGGGATTTCCATGCTCTACCAACCTAGCATAGCCTATATCCGCTTTTTAGTCTCTAATTATAATAATAAAGCTAATTTTTTTTTACTTAATCTGGGACCAAAGTCTAAGTAATAATAAAAACTCTAAGTAATAATACCATCATATTTTTTTTTTAAGGAATGGGCCTTGGTAAAAGTGATCAAGTCGTCTAGCCTATTATTATATAGGAAGGCAGAATAAATAACTGTGATCACAGAAAATTTTCATATAATTTTCGCTTGGAAGACTATTAATATTTTAGGTAGTCCTAAGCCTACTCCTACATCAATTCTCGGCATTCATAAAAAAAAAGAATTTAATTCCTATGAATCAGTACTTTGTTGTATTCAATGTCAATAATAATGGGTTGGAAAAGCATTGAAATCCTGAGCTAATAGGCCTACCAATAGTATGGATCAATAAAGCACAAGAATTCATAATGATGACCCGGTTATTTTGCGCTTCTTTACCGACGTCCCGTACCGGTATTATGAGTTTTTACCAATCACTTTTTATTTACTAGATATAAAAACAAACTGGAATAGACACCCAGACAGACATCGGTGAATACATAACCTCCTTGGTGGCGGTAGAAATCGTTGCTATTATCCAAATAAAACACAAAACAATTAAAGCATAATCATGAATCAGTAAAGAATAACAACAATACAGCGCAGAATCGTATGGCCGGACGCACTCTTAGTAAAAAAGTTTCCCCCCATTAGTGGAAAAGGAAGGGCGCCTTTTGCGTCTGGATATACTTAGCAACAGAAAACGAAGTATAGAAAATTTGCATGGTTAAAAAGAAGGACGCTGCCTATGGAACGCCGTTACTGCCTTTGATGGCTCTTTTCCGTTCGGCGCATTTGCTATTCGGCCCTTTTAACATTACGTTCGGTGCTTTTACATTACGTTCGGTGCTTTATACATTACGTTCGGTGCTTTTACATTACGTTCGGTGCTTTTTACATTACGTTCGGTGCTTTTTACATTACGTTCGGTGCTTTTATTAACATTACATTCGGTGCTTTGAAACATTACGTTCGGTGCTTTTATCATTACGTTCGGTGCTTTTGCCACATTTACGGATCTTTTATCATTTGGTGCTTTTTAGTTTTACCTTTCGGCCCTTTCATCATTACTTACGGTTCTTTTATCATTCGGTGCTTTCATGACCTTTGACTTCGGGTCAAGTGGAAAAAATCCACGGCTGTGGGAACAAGCCTAGTGGAACTTGCGCGCTCCTCTCTTTCTTCTCTTTCATTTTTTTTTCTTTTCTTCTTTCAACTTCTTAGTTTCATTACTGTTACGCTATATTATATTCATGTTTTGAAACACAGGTGGGCACGCATTCTTCATATAATATATATATATATATATATATATATATATACATATATATATATACATATACATACACATATACATATAT
>NW_022741034.1:456940-460387 GCF_011630105.1 Anneissia japonica
TAGTTATATATATGTATATATATAAATAATAATAATAATAATAATAATAATAATAATAATAAATAATAATAATGCTGTAAAGGCAAATATACAACATGGTATGCCCTAAATAACAATTAAAATGGTATCAGATGCCCGCAAGACGGAAACAAATTGGCCGTAGATCGGGAGTTCTAAATGTGGAATTGTGGATTTTCTCCCCAAGAGATGGGTGTTCTCCCTGTACCCTTCCACTGCACTGGCTCCACCCCTGCTTCAAGAATTGCCTTTTTCCAACTTGGGACCCCTGCAAATGTGTATCTTTGTTGTAATATAAATGCTAAGTTATTATTATTTATTTGAGGTATATTTATTAAAAATTCAACATCAAAAACATACATAGCAGCAACAAAGGCTGAATTGCGTATGTATTAAGAAGTAAGTATAAAATATATATTATATAATATTAAAAAGGTAGACAAAATAAAAAGACAACAAAATAAATACCAATATCAAAATACGAGATAACCACGGAAGGAGCATTTGTAAAACGACCGGACAGTAAAGGAAGGGGAAAATAAATCAATCAACTGGAGGGGGAAAATTTGGAGTTTAACTTTTATTTATTATGTAAGCCAAAAATGGGATCGGACTTGTTTGGAATCGTTCGGTTACCGGTAATTAATTAATTAATTAATTACGTTTCTTTTATTTAAAAAATCCTGCTTCTTCATATCCAGATTAAAGAAGAGTCCCCCCTATAGTTATTTTTGTTTTCAATACTAGGTCTATAGTGATAATCTTAAATTTCTATTTGCCCTAATATACCACCAAAATCATGTGGAAAAAACTTTCCCTTTCCCTTTCAAACTGAGGGACAAGAAAATGTAGATCCAGGTCTTCTAATACTGTTTTGATTGATCGAGACATTTTTGTTTTCGTTAGTTATTATTATTTTATCACTAAGATAATCACATGTCGAATATGCTTTGTTACGCGCGATTTTCCCCTAGGCTCATTCCCACAGCCGTTGATTTTTTCCCCTTGACCCGATGTCAAAGGTCATGAAAGCACCGAATGATAAAAGAACCGTACGTAATGGTGAAAGGGCCGAAAGGTAAAAGCACCAAATGATAAAAGAGCCGAAGTGCGGCAAAAGCACCGAACGTAATGTTAAAAGCACCGAACGTAATGTTAAAAGCACCGAACGTAATGTTCAAAGCACCGAACGTAATGTAAAAGCACCGAACGTAATGTTAAAAGCACCTAACGTAATGTAAAAAGCACCGAACGTAATGTAAAAAGCACCGAACGTAATGTAAAAGCACCGAACGTAATGTAAAAGCACCGAACGTAATGTTAAAAGGGCCGAATAGCAAATGCGCCGAACGGAAAAGAGCCACCAAAGGCAGTAACGGCGTTCCATAGCTGCCTACGTTAGGCACGATTTCCGCCTCATTTTTACAATGCGAGTGCTCTGTCTTGTATTTCTAGTATCTTTGAGTTGAGTAGTTAGTAACGAGAGGAACTACTGTCACCAGTGTGCGATATGCGAAGTACAAAAAACCCATAGAGATATAATAAGAATAATGTTTAATAGCTCTAAGACAAAGATATTATTAGATCTTTGCTCTATGACGAAAACAAAGATCTTATAAACACAAGATAGCGTTCTCCGCGATTTACGCGTAACAAATAGAAGCGTCGATTTGGCCGGCCCAGAAAAGTAATCAGTTTTGGGAGAGGGCGTCCTAGTCGTTGCCATGGATCTGATATAGGGTGTTCGCGTTACGCCAAAGTTCGTTACCCAGTACGTTAATTTGTTCCTTAAGTTCAAAGATCTTATAAACAAAAGATAGCGTTCTCCGCGATTTACGCGTAACAAATAAAGGCACAGAAAAGTAATCAGTTTTGGGAGAGGGCGTCCTAGTCGTTGCCATGGATCTGAGATAGGGTGTCGCGTTAGGCCATAAGTTCGTTACCAAGTACGTTCATTTGTTCTTTATGTTCTAAAGAGAGGGCACATTGTAAATCGGACGCTTCTAATTGTTACGCGTAAACGTAAAGTCGCACGGCGTACGCTATGGTCCGAGCGGTCAAGGTTCAAAAGTTTTCAATTTTGCAAGAGGGCGCTTTTCATGCATTATTACAGAATTTGCACGCGTAAATCGCGGAGAATTCTATATTGTGTTTATAAGATATTTGCTTATGTTATAATCTCATTAGAGAGGGCGTACTTTATTCACTCTCTAAAAGTATACACGCAAGAGAGATCATTCCAGCGAATGCGATCTACAACCTCTGAATTTGCCTAGTAACGAAAATTTGTCAAGAAATGGGAATTTCCTATGAGAAATAGTCTGTATTTCTCTTTTTTTTTTTTTATTCTTTTGCGTAAAACTAAAATTTGTACCAATATTTTTCCATGATTTATAATAATTAGAGTAATGCATATGCATTTTTTTCTATAAAAAAAAATCTGTTTTTTAGTGAAATTTTGCCGAGAATGATGGGGATTTACGGATATTGCCCTCTTATTTGTAATTCTGTATCGTTCGCAAGTCGGGTATGGAAATTAAATAGTGCACTTTATTGGAACATCTATACCAAAGTTCTGAGGTGGGGTTCGTCGGGTATGGAAATTAAGAGGTGCACTTTATTGGAACATCTATATCAAACTAATGAGGGCGGGGGCGGTTAGGGGGTTATTCATCCCCATTTCTCACACTTCAATTGCACTGTTCTTTTATTACTGTTGCAAGTCAGATGGACTGATTTTTTTTATGTATACATTTTGTATTAGGTCTGTGTGTATATATTTTAAGCACATAAATTTATAATATCTTTTCATCTGTTTACGTTTTTCACATTAAAAATGTTATTGTTTTAATTTGGATTTTAAAATGTAAGAGCTACCTTGTCTAAGGATGGTAGAAATTGGGATTGAGTTTTTATTTGGCATTGTGTTGGTTAAATGCTTTTTTTTTTCTTTTCTTGACCAAAGAGTCATTTATTCACCAATCAAATGTAAGTACAACTTATTTACATCATAAGCATATTAAAACCTTACTCAGTATATTTTCCTAAATCTTCCCTTTTTTTAATAATCGTTTCTAGCAATAATCTATTATTTTTCATAGTTAATTTTAAGTTTTTTTATTATAATTTTTTGTATGTTATTATATCAATGTTAATTAAAATGTGTCTTTAGACTAGAATATATTAGACAATAATAATTCTAATAACAATCTGTAGTTTAAATAAAACCATTACAATTTTTAAATTCGACGACTTGAATTTCTTAGATCTTTCAAAATTACACTTTCTTTGAAACTTTTTTCTATAATTTATTTCTGCAAGGAATATTGGCAGAATTGGTCTTTAAGTTGATTTTTTTTTCATTGTCTGTGCTAAATAATTATGTTATATGCATAACAAAAATTGCCTGTCTCTTTTTATGTTGTATCC
>NW_022741034.1:462666-464893 GCF_011630105.1 Anneissia japonica
GGCGGATGTGGGGGGGGGGCCGGCCCGGCCCCGGCCCCCCCTTTTGGGAGGTAAAAAAAGGGGAAAAAAGGAAGAAAATGAAAAAAAATATAAGGCCAGAACGCCTCAAATGTTATTTTCGGGCGTCTAGAACACAAAAATTTCGCGGGGGCATGCCCCGGACCCCCTAGGGCAGTGTTGTCTCGATCTGCACAACTTTAGGCCCCCTTTCGGTCCCCCTTTTAGACATCTCTGGATCCGCCCCTGTAAAGGGCATGCACTCAGCTACAATGTTTCAAACGTAGTGCGGATCATCGGGCTGTCTGTTTCTTTGATATTTTCCGAACACTGTTTTGTATTGTCACCCTCCGATGTTTGAGAGAATATTGTATAATGCAAATCAGAATTCAAAAATATTACATATATTTTTATAAATTTACTCTCAAATAAATAAATAAAAAAAACTATGGAAGACATGCCTTATGCCTTAAGTACAGCATAATTATTATTGTACGGTACAGTATCGTATTTTTCTGGATCCAGAAATTCGAAATAGAGGAAAGAACTTTCACAGAATAGTTTGGCAATATCACCTCAGACATCAATCAATTTAAATATTTGTTTTCTTCTCTATATATTTTTTTTTATAATATTGAAAAATATGGTGGGGAGGATCGGGCCTGCTGCCTGGGCCTCCCTAAATCAACTTCCACTGGAATCTATTAAAAAAAAATATATATGTATTTTTTTATTTATTTTTTTATTTTTTTTGCATCCAACCATGAGTTATCTTGATCAAATGTTCAACTTTACATTAGGCATATAGCGAAACATACAGGTACTGTTTTGGGGCGAGCAAAAATTGTAGATTTTTTCTGGTAAAATTACTAATACACACAGAACACCAGCCCTATATTTAGAAAAAATCTACATCCGGGAAAAATCGGTGGCACTGTAAAAACGGCGTATTAACGGAAAGGTACATTAAAGTCAACATTGTTGATTATTGAAAAAATTTATCTTCTTCAAAAGAAAGCTATCCGCCTTATTTCTGGTGCACCACGTTTAGCCCATACACATTGTTTATTTTCTGATCTCAATCTTTTAACTATTCACGACATCAACAAACTCCAGCAATGCATTTTTGTTTATGATTATATACATTCTAACCTTCCCTCAAATTGTTCCTGTAATTTTAAACCTAACTCTGAAATACATTCTTACAATACTAGGGCCTCACATGAACTTCATTTACCTCAAGCAAAACTCACTCAAATGCAACACAATATCCGTTAAAGCGGTACTAAATTATTTAACAATATTCCTAACAATATAACACTGTCCTCCACAAGTAAACTTTTCTCATACAAATTTAAAAAATACCTTCTTTCAAATTATAATTAATTTAATACTTAGTCAGTCGTGTTTTTTATTGATTTATCTTTTACATCAATTAATTGTGCTTCCTCTATGTTTATATGTCTTTTTAGTTCTTCTTTATTATATATTTACTTATTACTTACTATAATATATTATCTGGCTAGCCCATCACAAGTTTTAATTGGAATTTTGTTTCCAATTAATTTTACTTACAGGGCACATGCCTCTTTCAATTTAAATTATATTTACTAAAATTGTGTATATACATATAATACCTTAGATATTTGTTAAAAATTATATATTTTTTATTGTTATATTGTGAAAGAAATAAATGTTGATTTGATTTGATTTGATTTGATTTGATTTGTAGCTAGTTGTACACTTGAATGTCAAGTCACGATATAAATAAGTAAACATCTATAGCATATATATTTGTTTTATGACTATTTTTATGACCATTTTTTATGGTAGGCCTATCTGAATACAAATCATTTATAAAATCTTCGAAGCCCCTTTTTTCATGTTGTGTGTGAACACACAAATATGTGCATTCATTTGTACATTCATACAATCTTAATACTGTACTGTAATGTGATTCACTTTATGATTCTGGGAACAAGGTCACATTTTGTTTGGTTATAATTAGTGGACGTTTTTCGATTGGGGGGTGCGTACGCACCCAACGCACCCCAGGGACGTATCCAGGGGGGGAGCCGTGGGAGCCGCGGCTCCCCCCCCCCCTTTGTACACAGTGTTAACATTTTAAAGCTTATTCTTGTGCCAATACAAATTCTTTCCTGGGATCACTTAAAATGAATACTTCTAAACATGTAAATATGCATCAGTACACGTTATACATAGGCCTAAT
>NW_022741034.1:464955-467811 GCF_011630105.1 Anneissia japonica
CTTACAAAATGTCCTCCCCCTCCACCTTTCAAAACAGATCTGTGCTCTTCCCTGGGTATGAGCATTAAACTCCATCGAGTCGGCTCCTGATGTATGTCTTAGTGACTGCTGTTTGTTTTTAGGATGTGATTTGATTTTCCATGTCCATTTTTCGTGATTATGACTATTCTGGATAAAGAATATTTTGAGCAGAGGTGGATTCAAGGCACCCCCCTTCATTTTTTTAAGGAAAAAAAGGAAAAATATATTCAAATTGAAATGCGAGAGTGTAATTTCCGGCCATCTAGAGATTCCCTAATCATAAATTTTCTTACCTCAGCCCCAACCATGGTGGGGCTGACGTGGGTGGTTCCTCGGTCTGTGAAAGTCCCTCTCTGGTTCACCTCTCTTTCGAATTCCTGGATCTGCCACTGTTCATTTATTATATAATTATTTTTTCGCTTATTTATAATGCGTCTATTGCATTTTTCACTTTATCCTCTTAAACAGTCCTAAGAACGCTCAGTGTGCGCTACTTCACAGGGGGATTCTCATTTTGAAAACATGTGTTTAGGCTTCTATGACATTGCATATTGTAGAGAGGTTATTTATTAATTTTATATTGAAAAAGATTTTTACTGTTAATAAGGATTGTATGCAGTAATTTGAAGTTTAGTTGTCTTAATTTAACTTCGTACCGTATATACTATTGATGTTATTTTCAAATATTAGGGACCAATTTAATACATTTTCAGAAAATTGTGCTTTCCAAAAGTGGTTCCTGTCTACAATCAGGAGTACAGACACCGAAACCCAAATCCTATTTATTGCTACTCCCTTATTACACCTAAAGTTCCCAACCTTTACTGAATTAAACATTTCAAAATACAAAAACAGCACTTGGAAATCGTACAAACAATGTTGTATAGAAAAACACCCAATGCGAGAATTGTGGGTTGGGAGGAAGAGAGAAACATTTTCTTTTTGTGTGTAAGCCTTTAGAACGCAACAGATTTATAGAACTAATTAAGTTGAAAAATGATTCAATTTCTGTATGCTTTGCTGGTGTCTTTGTAAATTTCTGACCTATGTATGAAACTTCAGTACGTCTTAGGAAGCTCTGATTTTTTCCCATAATATATATCCAGAAAACCATTTTATTAAGGATATTGCCTTCTATTTGTAATTCTGTATCGCACGCAAGTCGGGTATGGAAGCGCACTTTATCAGAACATCTATATCGAAGTAGTGGGGTGTGGGGTGGATAGTGGTTATTCATCCCCATTTCTCACTCTTCAAAATTGTACTGTTCTTTAATTGCTGTTGCAGGTCAAATAGACTGATTTTGTATTATATGTCTGTGTGTATATATTTTAAGTACATATATTTATAATATCTTTTTATTTGTTTTCGTTTTTCACATTAAAAATATTAATGTTTTAATTTAGATTTTAAAATGTAAGAGCTACCTTGTTTAGGGCTGGTAGAAATTGGAATTGAGTTTTTATTTGGCATTGTGTTGGTTAAATGCTTTTTTTCTTTTGTTGACGAAATAGTCATTTATTAAAAAATTAAATATAAGTACAACTTCTTTACATCATAAGTATATTATAACCTTAATCAATTTATTTTCCTAAATCTTCCTTTTTTTTAAATAATCGTTTTTAGGCAATAATCTGTATTATTTTTCATAGTTAATTCTAAGTTTTGTATTATAATTTGTGTATGTTTTTATATCAATGTTAAATTAAAATGCGTCTTTAGACTAAAATATATCAGACAATAATAATTATAACAATCTTTAGCTTAAATAAAACCATTACAATTTTTCAATTTAACGACTTGGATTTCTTAGATCTTTTAAAATTACACTTTCCTTGGAACTTTTTTTCTATAATTTAATTCTGCGAGGAATATTGGCAGAATTGGTCTTTTAGTTTGCTTTCATTGTCTGTGCTACTTAATCATGTTTTATATATAACAAAAATTGCCTGGCTTAACAATTCATAACTACACTGAATTTATCCTGTAATATATATATTCCACTTATTATGAGTGTATCTTTTTATGTTATATCCGTTATTGTTTTCTATTAGTTCCCAATAACCTGTGATGCGAGCACATTTTGAAAACATGTGTTTAATTTTCTATGATATTGCATAGAGGTGATTTACTAATGTTATATTGAAAATGCTTTTTATTGTTAATAAGGATTGCATGCAGTAGTTTGAAATAGCTGTCTTAATTTAACTTCGTACATACTATTGATTTTATTTTCAAATATTAGGGACCAGTTTAATACATTCTCAGAAAACCGTGCTTCCCAAAAGTGGTTCCCGTCTCCAATCAAGAGTACAGACACCGAAATCCAAATTATCCATTTATTACTCCCTTATTAAACTTGAAGTTCCCAACCTTTACTAAACTAACATTTCAAAATACAAAAACATCAAACAAATTTCGAAAAGAAAAAATAAATTAAAAAACGAATGTTATGGTATGCAAAACAGCGACCGTCTCTAGCTCCAGAATCAAAATCTTTATTTGTTCGACAATTCGGGTTGAAATTCGTAAAAGAGACAAAAAACCATCAAGTATAAGAAGACATAATGTTTAAAGCGCGTTTTTAAAATGGAATCGAGGATTAATAGTACGGTAGCCGATCGATTCTTACGACTGTTACGAGAAGTTGGACAAAAACAGCCGCGTCTTGATCGTGCTGGGCCGCAGACACAATAAGCCGGTTACGATTCTTACGATAAGTTGAATTTTTCAAGCTCGAACGGCAAAGCCTCTTCTAACGTCGTCACATGCATGTTACGTCAAGTTGAATTTTTCTTTGCGACTGCGATATGTTAACATTTCTCACTTCCTGTC
>NW_022741034.1:468539-511519 GCF_011630105.1 Anneissia japonica
AGATATACAGACAGCATACGTTTCCGCTTACGTTTCTTATGAAAAGTTGACTTGGAGTCAACTTTTCATAAGAATCGTTTGCAACGCAACGTATGCGAGTTCATTCAACAAAAAGTCACTAATCGCGGTTTCCTGTCAAATAGTGGAAAATCGACGTATCACATGAAAATTCAATACGTCGGTTTCCTGTCCAAATCTGTTTTGCGACGATTTTAGTTTACGTTACGTCGATTTCACAACGCACCAGTCGTAATCGGTTTCCTGTCAAATCGCATTTTCTTACGATAAAACGACGTAATCGTAAGTAAATCTGCCTTCTTACGTCGACAGGAAACCAGGCTTCAGCAAACAGCCGAAGACGTACGCAGTGACGACACGTCAGCAAATCGACGTACAAAGCTGTAAGCCATATTTGTTAAACACTCAGTGGAAGGTCGATATGGAAATGAACAATATATTGGACATTAACTGATATATTTAGCTAAAAAAAACCAAATTCCATAGCAAATATTGTTGGCCTGAAGAAGTGTGGAAATTTGTGGTGAATATACATAACAGACAGAACATAGAGGTGAAGCTAATATCAGGCGAACTTCTTGCCATACTATGTGCTGTTATAACAGCACCCATTTATTTTGCATTATTCTCAAGTAGGTTCCCTTATTAGTTGATGTTGGTATGGTTTACTAAATCCAGTTTTATGCATGAAACCATTCAGTAAATGGTAATTGATCACTCTACATAAATACTTGTTATAAAAATCACATACCCTAGATAATCCAAGAAATGTATTATGCATTGTTCTCAAGCAGGTTTCCCTATTGGCTGATGTCAGTCAACAATGATTTGACTTGTTGTAAATCTGGAAATTCCTAATTTCTGGTAAAAGCCACATCAAATTGGAAATTCCAAATACAGTGTTCACAAAGCTTGTTAATACAATGTGATAAAACATTTTGCAGGAGTGGGTGTGAATAATAAAGGGCATACACTCAGCTACAATGTTTCAAACGTTGTGCAAATCATCAGGCTGACTGTTTTGTTTGATATTTTCCGTACCCTCATTTGTCTTGTGACCCTCCCATGTTTGAGAAACTTTTGTATATTTCAAATTAAAATTCAAAAATGTTACATTTGTTTTTATAATTTTTTTCTCAAATGAAAACAAATTTAGTAGAAGAGATATATTATGCCTTAAGTACAGCCTTATTACTAATTTACCTGTACTGTACAGTATCGTACTTTTATAGACACAGTAAATCGAAATAGAGGGGACCCTGTGAAAGACTTTCACAGATAGGGTGTTCTCTCATCTCCTTGATGGCAGGCGATGGTACTCTCAGATTTTAATAAATTTATTTTTTTCCGGCCTGATCGAGCTGGCTGCATGGGCCTCCTTGAATCATCTTTCCAGACCAAAAAAAAAGTGTTGTGCATCTGACTATGACAATTATCTATGAAAATTTATATTTCAATTATGACTGTTTTATGACTGTTGTAACAATAACCACTGCTTTCAAACACTATGTAATCTATTATATTGTAGATATAAAATCAATATCTAATATCCTGTTACCATGTATTATCACATGAACACAAACAAATCTTGTTTAAATTGCTATAAGGTATAATTAGCATTATTGTACTGTACGCAATTCTGCCGATGCACGCAATGGACACAGTCTCCAATCATACTAAATGAAATGCCAATGTATTAAATATGCTGATATATCATTCTTAACAGGTAGACAGTGAAATATGGAGACAGCACTGGTACACTACTGTACAATGGCAAAAACAGCTTGTTGTTTTTCACCTGAGATGCCTGATACATTGACTAGACCCAGAGGTGACAGAACTAGGGGGTGCTGTGTTATGGAGAGTAATGTGTGACCGGAAATGGTCTGCAGTCAGTTGGTTGTTACCATGCGTCAGTGATGTTGGAGTATATAGTACAGCAAGATGAAACTATTATGTAGGCCAAATGAATAAAGTTCGGAGTTTGTCGGGTAGAGAAATTATTATTGTACATTTTAAGCGCTAGCTAAATTCATAAGTATAAGCTAAATTACGGTGATTAATTTAATTAGCGAAGATATGGAGACAATTATTTCGAAGTTCCCTCTTTCCAAGAGGGGAATGCTTTGTGAAAATGAGTACGCCGCCGTACTCATTTTCACAAAGAAATACACACAACTGGTTAGCTAACAATATGCCAATACATGAACACCTGCGAAGGAAGGTTCAATCACGTTGTTGCCCAGCAAACGTCTGTACTGTTGGGGGGGGGGAGGGGCACTACTGAAGTACTGTGTAATGGATGACAATGAAGCATACATAATAAGACTAGAGACCTAGGCCTAACTTGACAGTGCAATTAATATGTGATAGAAAGTACACTTTTGAAAGAAATAAATTAAAATAAAAAAAAACAAAAACAAATAACTAAGAATAATTCAGTCGCAGAGGTACCTTGTACGTATTATACAATGCTAACAATGCGGCTCTGAAAGAGATTGCATAGGTTAGAGAACCGTCTTGTATTAAAGACAAAAATGCTTTTTCAAAATTTGGGCCTAGTTTTTGAATGGACTTTCAAATGAATAGAGAATCAAACTTTATACAATTAAAAAAGTTCTTAAAACTCACTTGTTTGTAGGAAGATTATTATTAAAGCGCTTTGACCATTTTTTTGGAAAGGCGCTATAGAAATTCTTTACATTATACCTGAATACTGTATACTAACAATAAAAGAGCAAGTAGGAAATCTTACCAACTGATATTTGGGCTCCAATCAACAACTGAATATTTTACTGTGCTAAACTATGCTAGACTGACTAAAGAAAGTTCTTGTTGGGATCTTATTTCAGGCAGTGTCAGGTTTGGTGGTAGGATAGAGAAGATCTTGTCGGGAACGGAGCGACGCTCTAGAAATCTGAGATTTATCAAGGTTGAGGGAGTATCCATGATTGAAGAGGTGACCTAAAAGTTTATTAGAATGAAGAGTGTAATAATCTGCCTCAGAACAGATTCTTTTTATGCGTTGGCACTGGCTATAAGCAATAGATGATTTGAGGCGTAGAGGATTGGAGCTGTCAAAGTTGAAGAAAGAGTGGCTATCAGTAAGTTTAGAGTATAGGGAAGTGGAAATGCCAATCAAACAATGCATTCGTTATATTATGTTGAGATTTCTGTAACAGCCAACTTACTATATTCATGTGAATAATAAATTTAGTGTTTCAAGTCTACCAAATCAATCTTATTGTCTTTACTTCTATGACATTGCATATTGTACATAGAGGTTATTTATTAGTTTTATATTGAAAAAGCTTTTTACTGTTAATAAGGATTGCATGCAGTAATTTGAAATTTAGCTGTCTTAATTTAACTTCGTATATACTATTGATGTTATTTTCAAATATTAGGGACCAATTTAATACATTCTCAGAAATTTGTGATTTCCAAAAGTGGTTCCTGTCTACAATCAGGAGTACAGACACCGAAACCTAAATTTCCTATTTATTACTCCCTTATTACACCAAAAGTTCCCAACCTTTACTGAACTAAACATTTCAAAATACAAAAACTTCAAACAAATTTCGAAAAGGAAAAATAATTTAAAAACGTATGTTATGGTATGCAAAACAGCGATCGTCTCAAGCTTCAGAATCAAAATCCTTATTTGTTCGACAATTCGGGTTGAAACTCGTGAAAGAGACAAAAAAAAATCAAGTATAAGAAGACATAAAGTTTAGAGTGCGTTGGTAAAATAGAATCGAGGATTAATACTACGGTAGCCGATCGGAGCCAACGCCCACCCCAGCAAACAACCGAAGACGTACGCAGTGATGACGTACAAAGCTGTAAGCCGTATTTTTTAAACACTCAGTGGAAGGTGGACATGGAAGTGAACAATTGGACATTAACTGATATATTTAACTATTAAAAAACAAATTCTATTAGCAAAGTTAATATTGTTGGCCTGAAGTAGTGTGGAAATTTGTGGTGAATATACATAACAGACAGAACATAGAGGTGAAGTTAATATCAGGCGGACTTCTTGCCATACTATGGCCTAACAGCACCCATTTATTTTCCATTATTCTCAAGTAGGTTCCCTTATTATTTGGTGTTGGTATGGTTTACCAAATCCAGTTTTATACATGAAAGGTTAATTAATTAACCATTCAATAAATGCAGGGAACAGTGAAATCACACTGTTCCCTGGTAAATGGTAATTGATCACTCACCCAAATATTTGTTTTAAAAATCACATAGATAAATCCAAGAAACTATTCAATATATTCATGCATTTTTTCCCTATTGGCTGATGTCAGTCAACAATGATTTGACTTGTTGTAAATCTGGAAATTCCAAATTTCTGGTAAGCCACGTCAAATTGGAAATTCCCAAAAATTGAGTTTTGACAAAACTTGTAAATGCAAGGTAAAAAAGGGCATGCACTCAGCTACAATGTTTCAAACGTAGTGCGGATCATTAGGCTGACTGTTTTCTTTGATATTTTCCGAACCCTCATTTGTCTTGTCTTGTATAATGCATTCAAATTCAAAAATTTTACATATATTTTTATAAATTTATTCTCAACTTGAATGAAAAAAACTATGGAAGACATACCTGATGCCTTAAGTACAGCCTAATTATACGTTACATTATCGTATTTTTCTGGATCTAGAAATTTGAAATAGAGGGGGCCCGGGGAAGAAATTTCAAAGAATAGGTTGGCAATATCACCTCAGCCCAAGCCCCACGGTTGGGGCTGACTGAGCAGTTATCTTGATCAAACGTTCAACTTTACATTAGGCATATAGCGAAACATACAGTTACTGTTTTGGGGCGAGCAAAAATTGTAGATTTTCTCTGGTAAAATGATTAATGCGCACAGAACACCAGCCCCTATATTTAGAAAAAATCTACATCCGGAAAAAATCACCGGCACTGTAAAAACAGCGTCGACATTTTTTAATCAACAAGGGCCCAGAACCTAAAAAATGCAGATGTTAAATGTTTTAATTTGAATTTTAAAATGTAAGGTGTAAGATGTACCTTGACTGATGGCGTTTAGAATTGGGTTTTGTTTTTCATTTGGCATTGTGTTGTTTATATGCTTTTGTGTTTTCCAATATTTTTCTTTTTGAGTGAAATTTGTTTGAAGATTTACCTTTGTATTTTGTAATGTTCAATTCAGTAACGGTTGACAATTAACTTTAGGTTGGGCTGGTGTTGGTATAATTTGCTGCATTTAGTTTTTTGCATGGTAGGTGCATTGAAATATTCAGTAAAGGGTAACCGTTTACTCTACCCAAATATCTGCTTTTAAAATCACAATCGTCAGATAAATCCAAGAAGCTATTTAACATATTCATGCATTGTTTAGCAGGTTCCCTATTGGCTGGTGTCTGTATCGTTTTACTAAAACCTGTTTTATGCATGAGGCGCATTGTCAACTTCAACAAAGATCAGATACATCCAGAAACCTATTGAATATTACTTGGTTCCTTTGCGGTTATGAAGCGCAACCCAAGCCTCAATAATTCAGGAATACAATAGTAGGATAAAAATGGTCATTATTCAGGAATGCCATGAATCACAATAGTATAGCCTAAACGGTCTCCCAAAAACAAAGACAGACCAAATACGGTAATACAGATTACAATTAAACACAAAACGAATTGCAGATTTATTTGTAATCTGATGTTAATGTTATAAGGTAGGTATGACAATAGAGAGAATGATATGTCTATGTATAAAATATATATGTTATTTAAATGTCGTTAAAAGAACTATTTTATTGTGTTATTTTTCTTTGTCAATCTATAATTTTAATATGTACAATGTTGGTAAATGCCAGCGGATTTATTTGTAATCTGATGTTAATGTGATAAGGTAGCGTCGCTTATATAGCTAAGTACGACCATGGTACGACAATAGAGAGACGATTGTGCCGTGTAATTGACGCTGGGTAACAGTGAAGCTCTCGTTGTTTCGTACATAAGGTCGATTTTGGGTATGTTTCATTTTAAGTTGGTAGAATTTCAGTATAGGAATAGAATAATAATAGGATAATTGATTGTATCAATACAACAGATCGTATTAAAGTAGTAAAATCATGCAAATATTATGAATTTTGCGCGAGATGTTTATTTTCCGGGAGATCTCGCGTGCTTGCCGGAGTGCGGGGACAGTGGTGTATCTACCTGCGGTTCGGTGAACCGGGACACAGAGGTTTAGGGGGTCCCAAAGTCAGGGGCTCAGCCCACATCAATAGGTAAAAAATATGTAAATAAAAGATGCGGGGGTCAGTGACGTAACTACCCGGACGCAGAGGCTCACGGGGTCCCGAAGGTCAATAAATAAAAAAATATATTAATAAAACAATGCCTAGGACGAGATGGTAATAGGCGTACTATAAACTTATATTTTACAATATGTCCATTAGTATTATTATGTATAGGCCTACTCTAAGCAAAGAGTAGCCTATAATTTAAAATGTTTACAGTATTTGTAACAATTTTAATTTATATTGTTTACAGTGTTATACATTATACAGTAATACTAATGGACAATATAATTTAATATATAAGTTTATATACAGGTACGTCATTTGGTAGTCACGGATCACACCATACATAATTCAACACAATGACGCTGAGAGTTAATTGGTTTATTCTCCTACCTTTTCCTGTCCTGTCTAGTCCTATGCATTGTTTTATTTATATTATTTAATTTATTGTACAGTATACTGTCTATGCGTAAAATGTAATTGTTAAATGTCGTTAAAAAGCGGATTTATTTGTAATCTGATGTAGGCCTAAAAATATGATAAGGAGCGCCGCTTACTAGGTACGACATTAGAGACAATTGCGGCGTGATGATTGACACTTTATTAGCCTGGTTCACGTCGAAGTTAAGTCACTTATCTTAAAATACAGTTAACGCCTGCTTAACGGTAAAGTCGACTCGGTTTATAAGGACACGATTACGTAACGTACGCATCTAAGCCAGCGTTGTTGTGTTGTACCATGGACCATGGTTTGTTCCACCATTATCATTCTCTGGCTGGCAACAACGTACTCCAACAATGCTAACAACAGCAGCAAAGTAGTAGAAGTAGAGTTAAAAACTCGTGATCTTTGGGACCTATACGAGCTTATTACGTGTTAGCTACAAGTGAGGTACGACTTTATGGAGTTGGTTACGAGTTATGTACGAATTATGCCGAGCAGAGCACCGAGTTAACTACGAGATTATTACGAGTGTAACAAGTTTGTACCGAATTAGATACGAGTTAGGTACGAGCCAACTCGGTGCTCTCGTACTTACTCGTACTCGTTTCGGGGTGCTCGCATCAAACTCGTAGATGACAAAACCGCCGACGAGAAATGCCCCTTTCCCACATTCACGATTTTAACTACGACAGAGCATTAATTTTCAATTTTTAAAAATAGCAATGGCGTCGTCGTGAATGTCGTGGTCAAAAATAATTCATCGTATTGCATCGTACTGGATCTTGATTTCATCGTGATGGAGCACGATTTTTTTTGGAATGTTAAAAAAATCGTGCTCAATCGTAGCCGTGAAAAAGATCTTGGTCTACCGCAGCGGCATCGTGTGAGTGGCGTAACGTTGTCGTCACTGTGTCTTGTCCATTCGTACTACCAACAGCACCTACGACAAGCCAAGACGTCGCTGCGGTGCTGTTACGATTAGATACGATACCACCAGGATACCATCAAGACCGTGGTTTATATCACATGGCTCTGTGTCAGAAAGGTTTTTCAACACACTGAACAATTCCTTGCTCACTTGGAGGAAGTTTCTGAAGCCTCTTGGTTCTTCTCTATTTAACTTAGACTGGGTTCCAGTCCCTAATCTTTGTCTTAATCAGTTGAAATGCTTAAGAATAAATCGATTTGGCACAAATGGCGTTCCATGTTACTTATTTGGATGGCGTTCCATAGTATACTTTTTATGGGATTCTAATTCTCATCAAAAAAGTTTCTCAACATAAACTGACGCTGGTGGCGCTTTCCGAAATGCGCTAATAATAATAATAATAATATTTATTGACATTACACTTTTACATCAGTGGCAGCACACAAGAAAGTGGCGCAGTCAAACTTAAACTAATGAACAAATAGTAAAAACAACAACTTAATGTACTACGAAAAATCCATAAATTAGAGACTTGTGGCAAGTCTATATTTAACTCTACTAGTAAGTGTTCATACTATATAGAGGGCGTCTTGACGGTAACGGACTTTTTTCAAATTATGAGAAAACCTGTATCACAAAAGTCACGTTTTATTGTACTATGCCCTGTGCATATTGAAACTTAAGTACTCAAAGCTTCAACAACCTGTTGGAAAAGGTCAGATTGAAATACGAGAGTGTTTTTTCCAGCACCATCACAGTCGGATACGGCATAATACGTTAGACAATTACGGGCAACCGAGCGGTTTGTGTACGGTATCGTTACGGTGAAACATTTGAGCTGAGGCGGCGCTTTAAACGTATATGTATACGAAGCTCTGCGGCTCAGGGAAAACGAAATACAGTACAACACTGTACAAATTCTTTAAACTTACGGTAGGATTGTTCATTTTGTTCATTTTTTTTATTGTTTTTTTTTATACCGCATATCATCATGCCTAAGCAGTACCCGGTGAACCCAGGTCTATAATGAACCTGATAAATCACCTCCAAAACTGAAACCGAAACCTCTAAACCATGAGTTATTATCACCAAATGAGATTATTGAGAATTCACCACCAGTTCTAAAAAAGTTTTGTGACGAATATCCCAACAAGCTACAACAGCAAATCGTTGATGATATTGATATCATTGCTGAAAATGAAAACTATATAGATAATGTACCACACAATTATTAGGCTTGCCAAGACAAACACCAGAAAAAGAATTAAATTAAAGAAAAAAATGCTGATAAAAACACAATGGGTGAATGCACACAGTGCAGGCCTACAATATCTCATACAGATTGTAAATATGCGATAAAAAAGTTAGAAATGTTTTTCACGAATATACTGGTTAATGCAATCAAAGAAAACAGTGAGCTAAAAATGAAGCTTGTCATTGACGAAAACAGTAGGCTCATGAAAGAAAAAGATGACCTGCCCTTCCTGGTTATACTTTTTTTTCACATTGATAGAAAAAACAAAAGGGGAGGCGGAGTTGGTATTTACATTTGTGAGGGGTATAATGTTATCGAACGAAAGGATATCAAAAGAGACTGTGATGTAAACAGTGAATACCTTTTTATCGAAATAATGAGTAAAAATTAAAAAAAATATAATTATTGGAATTGTATATAGACCACCTGATCTCTCTGTTGAAAATTTCCAAGCCAATATGATGGAACTTCTTTTTAAGATAAATTCAGAAAATAAAATTTGCCATATTTTTGGAGATTTTAATATTGACCTTATGAATTATAGTAAAAATAATCAAGTTAAAACTTTCATCGAAAATATGATGGCAAATTCCCTCTTCCCCCTTATATCTAAACCATTTCGGATAACGAATACATCAGCAACCCTAATTGACAACATTTTTACAAACCTAATCAACAGAGAGGTCACAACGGGTATCCTTATATCAGATTTAACTGATCATCTACCTGTATTTTACATTGAAAAGTCTGTACAAAATACATATAAACCTAACAAAGAAAATCCTATTATGTATAAATATACCGTTAATGATGAGTCAATTCAAAATATTATTCATGATTTATATAAAATAGACTGGACAAATGTAATCCTTCAAAGAAACCCAAATATTGCTTACGACATGTTCCATGGTGTTATAAAAATGATCTATGATAAACACGTTCTAAAAAAAATCAAACAAAAAGATCTAACAAATTCAAGTAAATTTAAACAACAATGGATGACAAATGGATTATTAAAATCTAGCAAAATGAAACTTAAACTTTATCAAAAATACTTAATGTCGCAAAACCTCATGGACAAAGAAAACCATGATAAATACCGTAACGTGTATAATAAGTTATGTAAAAGGGCAAGAAGGGACTTCTATATATCCGGATTATCAAAATGCCATGGGGACATGAAAAAAACCTGGGACACAATAAACTCTGTTATAAATCCAAATAAGACTAAGCTAAAATTTCCCGATACCATTAAGCATAATGATGATACATTTACAGATCCTACTATAATACCAGAACAGTTTAATAATTATTTCATTAACATCGGACAACAATTATGCAAAGATATAAACTCTAATGTCAATCCATTACGTTATTTAAAAAACAGGCAAGCTAACTCATTTTACATTAAACCTGTTACAATTAAAGAAATATCTGATATAATCAGCAATCTAGACAACAATAAGAGTTCCGGATATGATAATATATCTCCAAAAATAATAAAAAGGATTTCAAATATTATCGTAAGCCCCCTAGTCCACATTATAAACTGTTCTTTTGAAACTGGCATTGTTCCCGATAAACTAAAGATTGCTAAGGTTATCCCCATTTACAAAAAAGGAAAACATGATGAAATTACTAATTACCGGCCGATATCTGTGCTACCTGTTTTTTCTAAAATTTTCGAGAAGGCAATGCACGATAAACTTTATGACTACCTAACTAAATATAAAATATTAAACCCCACCAATACGGATTCCGTGCTAAACACTCCACCTCGCATGCCATCCTTGAACTAGTTAAGGTTATCCTAACTTCTTTTGAATCAAATATATTTCTTGCCAGTGTTTTTATGGACCTGTCAAAAGCTTTTGATGTAATGAATCATGATATATTGATACAAAAGATTCATCATTACGGTATAAGGGGCACATGCTTGAAATGGTTCATGAGTTACCTAGAAGGCAGAAAACAATTTGTCAGCATAAATGACATAAAATCATCACTATCTGAAATTACTTGTGGGGTCCCCCAGGGGTCGATTCTAGGCCCTTTGCTTTTTATACTGTATGTAAACGATATATACAATGTTAGCAATGTAGTTAAGGTAATCTCTTACGCAGATGATACCACTGTCTATTATTCAACTAAAAATATTACTAATTTAACCCATACATTGAACTTTGAACTTTCAAAATTTAATGAATGGTTTAAAGCAAATAAACTTGTCTTAAATATAAATAAAACAAACTTTGTTATTTTCCAACCACAAAACATATTAAAACAGTCACAAAATATCTTTATCGAAATAAATGGTATAAACCTAAAAAGAATGGATAGCGTCACATTCTTAGGTATCGTTATAAACGAAATTTTAAGCTGGAAACCCCACATTCAATATTTATGCAACAAAATATCAAAGGCCATTGGTATCATCTGTAAAGTAAAAAACATATTTCCTGTACATACACTAATAAGTTTATATAACGCCTTTATCTTGCCGCACCTTCAATATGGGAACGTTATATGGGGAAATTACTACACAACACATATTGAAAAGTTACATAAGTTATAAAAATTAGCAGTTAGACTAATAACAAATTCACCCCGAGATACTAGATCACGTCCATTATTTAAACAATTTAATATGCTTACAATCTTTGATATAAATAAGGTACAGGCAGTATGTTTTATTTCTAGATATCATCTCAGGCAATTACCCGCTCCCTTATGCGAAATCCTTGATGGTAATACAAAAAGTGAACGTGCAAAAGCCCTAAGAAATTCAAACAAAATGTATGTACCTTTTTCAAGACTGACATCATGTCACAGATCTATTTTATTCACGGACCAATTATCTGGAATGAGCTATATGATAGCCTTTCAAAAATAAATTCGATCAAAAATAAATTGAAAGAGATGATTTTAAATACTTATTAAGGAAAACTTTTATTGGGAGTCGACTATGATCGCTGGCACTTTCCGGGGCAGTACACTGTCGGAGATGTCTTGGTGTCTGAGGCGCACGGTATTATTACTATGACGTGATGATCACTGAGGCATTTCCCCTTCCTGGAGGTGCCGGCGATTGTGGGCGATCCCAGCTGCTCCGAGTAGGTAAGTGTTCTCCCCGAGCTTTCTGAATCGTCCTATGGGTTTTTGCCGAGTTAGCAACTCGGCAAACTCTTGTAACTCGTATGCTGAAAAAAAACCCCTAGTGGAAGAGGGGCAGTCTGGTTTTTAGAGATTTGTAATATTATGGGTAAAAACCCAGCAAACGTCCGTTTTACGAATAGTTGATATTAAAAATGGCCTTTGCCCTTTGCATCATCAACCAAGCAGTCCCGGTAAAAATGGCCCCGGTAAAAATGGCCCCGGCAAAAATGGTCCCAAATGACAGGTAGGTAAAAATGGCCCCAATAATAAAATTGTGTATTAAAACTGATTTTTAAAAAATCATTATGCATTTTTTTAACTGAAATAATTTAGTTTTTAAAAGGAATCTAACATCAAATAAATTGCCATTTACATTTTAATTTTTGCAGGAATTACATATTCAATGATAAAATATTCCAAGATAAAAAAAGCCATTAATAACACTTTTTTTTTTCTTCATTTAAATGTAAAAAAATAGCAACAACATAATCAACAAATCAACATAAATCATCAATTTCACGGAAGTGGAATCACAATTTTTCAGAAATTCAATCCAGGTGTTGATATGAACATCAATATTATTATCATTTTTTTTTTAAAAGAAAAAGAGAGTTCTACAATCATAATTAAAGGGTTTGGATGGGGTTCGCAGTGTGTTTGGAGGTTTGTGGTGTATTTGCAAGTATTTTTTCACAAAAAAAAAAAAAATCAACATTTTAACCAAAAAATATGTTCTTATGAATATTTAATATTCTTATTGATATATCAAGTGAGTCAATCACAATTGAAATGTTTGGTGTTCTACAGTGTATTTTAGAAGGTTTGTGGGATTTAGCAATACCATTTAATCCTACCATAATTACAGTACCCTACCCTCACAATTACACGCCATTTTAATTCTTAGCATAATTGCCATATTTAAATAACTATGTATATATGTATGCAATAAATAAGTTGCTTAAATAAATGTATTCCTAATTATTTAGTTTACTTATTTCATTTGATACTTAACAAAAGTACTGTATGTATGTCATTCCTCTACTTTGTAATAGTGGAATAACGTTTTTTAAACTTTTATTTCTACTATCAAAAAATGTTATTCAATGGGCATTGTTTTCCAATAATCTCTCAGTACATTATTTGCATCTTTTGTGTAACTGTATTTGTTAAAAAACAAATACTTTAAGAGAAATTTTTTTTTTAAATCGCTAAATTGATCTTATTTTTAAAGGAAAAAATAAAACATATTTATAAATTTACGATTTAATTTTTTATTTACAATAATAATAATAATATTTGAAAATTTGAATTTCTGGCTGATCTGAGCCACAATAACCCAATAATACGTATTATAATAATAATTACAATAATTATTATTATTTTCATATTATTATTATTCATAATAATAATAATTATTATAATTATTACTATTATTATTTCAATGCTTTCTAAGGCTATTTAACAAAACCTATGTCTATGCTATATTATAACTGGTGACACCTCATGGGGTGTTCATTGCTTGGGGTCAAAGGTCACATAGGGGTCATTAGGGTAACAATATTTTTTTTTAATGAATATAGGACTTCTTCTGTCACAAATAACATACACAGTCTTGTCCTGCGCACATGTAGACTTCTTCTGTCACAAATAACATACACAGTCTTGTCCTGCGCACATGTGTATTAGCATAAGGTAGGGTCTCTATGGTGGTGCGATTTAGGTTCAAAGGTCATTTAAGGGTTTTTCTTCTGTTCTATCTGGTAATAATTTCAAAATGCTACTAATGGCAAACGATTTTTACCAAACTCAATCAAATTTGTTCATTAAGAACCAGCAAAACCTCCTACACCCCATTATGGGATTAGGGGGTCACATAGGGGGTCATCGGGGTCAAATTTTAAAAATAGCCCAATTGAGCTCAAATTTACCACCTTCTAAACACGAAAAAATACTCTTCGCCTCATAGGTCAAAGTTCATAGGTCAAAATTTAAAAATGTTACTAATGACAAACGATTAGCCGGATATCAATCAAATTTCATCTTTAAGAACCAGTGACACCTCTTACACCCCAGTCTAGGATCAGGGGTTGCATAGGGGTCATCGGTGTCAAATTTTCAAAATAGCCCAATTGAGCTCGAATTTACAAGGAATGATCCTTAGGACCTTCTAAACATAAAAACAATACTCTTCGCCAATAGGTCAAATGCCACATGGGTCATTTTGGTGAAATTATCAAATATTGCTAGTGACTAACAATTGGACCAATTGCATTAGACAGACTCCTACCAAACATGGGGTGTTCACAGCTTGAGGTCAAAGGTTACAGTGGTCATCTTAGGGCTAAATCCTGAAATATGACTGGGTTCATGTTCTGTTGAACATAGTACTTCTATGGTGATCCGCTTCTCGAGCGGATCACCTCTTGTTATTGTCAGGATCATCATCATCTTTTTTTTGGTGATCCGCTTCTCGAGCTTGGCGTGGTTTGGAGTCATGGTAAGCTTTTCAACGCGCTCAGTCATGCGTTTTTACATTATCGATCACATCAGCCTAACCAATTGCCATTTTTAAATCGTATTACGTGAGCATAAACCTCAGGTCAATGTTGAATGTAAAACTGAATTTTATCTATGACGTCATTTTTAAAAATACTGTACGCATTTAAGCGTATCTCGCTTATCCTTTATCGATCGTCTCCCAACTTTGGGTATGTTATAGCTGAGACAATTCTCTTTCATATATGTGAGTTGTTTTTACTTTATGATGGTGTCATCATGGTCAAAATAAATGTTTTTTCTAACCCCTCTCATCTTTCTTTCCTCAAAAGTTTGATGACTCCATATCATATCAACCGTTCGTCATTTCTGAATCATATTAAGTGGGCAAAAACTTAGGGTCAAGGTTAAATGTCAGGTAACTTAATTTTCCGTTCCCGTGTCTTAACGTGCGCGTACGCGTGCGTCAACATTTATATATGCTTAAAATCAGACATATTTTTAATCAGTTATAGCTCCTTAGGATGAATGGTGACCCCAATTTTTATTACATATTCTGAAAGCACATGAGTTGTAAATATTAATTTATAGATCATTATGGCTGATCGGACATTGTGACGTCATCATATTGCCATCTGAATTATAAATAACTGAATTTTTATATATGATAAATATTATGTTTGATAATAAATCCCTCACCAACAGGCCTTTGCCAATGAGAGTTGATACATGTATATTTCAATTCAAGAGTCAACATTATGTGCCATTACCATGCGCACGTGCGTCATATAGTGTGCCTACGCATCAGAAAATCTATTAAAAATACTCGAAATTAATTTTTTTTAAAGAAACTGAATTAGTGTATACTTTCGGTCATTCACCAAACGCGTCCTCAGTGACGAGTTCAAATTTAGTTATTATTTATAATTATTTTATTAAACTTTTATGCTTCATAAAGCTGTTTTATGCTACCAGCTATATATATGCTATTTCAATATGCTTCATAAAGCTATTTTATGCTACCAGCTATATCGATGCTATTTTCTAAAGTTGCTAATGCTTTGGACCAATATTGTGGCTATGTGTTAAAATGAGCGCACATGTTTACAATGACAAAATAAAAAAGTGCGTTGAAGTCAGCAACTTATTTGACACCGCGGAGCTGGATTTTCGCGAAGTGAAAACAACACAATTCAGTGATCTAAAAGCTGCACAAAAACACGACAGAAAGGTCCATAAAGTATAGGCCCTACAGACGTTTTAATGAAAAATAAAACAATATTCTGTTAAATGGGAAAATGCTAGTGATTAAAATAATTTGGTTTTTATAAAAGGTAAATAAGCAGGGCCTAGTTTACTACTATTGCGGTACAGGTTTGGAATGGTTTGGAAGTCAAAAAAGTTAAGATGTCCCTAACAAATGTCTTAAGCTTATATATTACCCAATCTTAGCAAAATCTTGGCTTAAAAATCGTATAGATGGTGCCAACGTTCATTTCTAATTTTAAGCAATTTTTAAGCTATTAGCTTAAAAATTGCTTAGTAAGCAATATGAATAAATCTGACTTAAGCAAAAAAATAGACTTAATGGTCGAATTTAAGCTGATTTCTAGTTTGATAAATGTGGCCCCATGCCTCCTACTATAGTATAGAGGCCTAGTCCAAGACCTTGTTGCAAATCCCAGCCCACATACAGAAAGCCTAGCCTATAATGCTAACATAGGGCTCGTGATCGCGGTACCCTGACCATTAAAAATTAGCAGACGCACTGCGAAGCGCTGTTCACGGCATTGGACTGCAGCGAAAAATGATTCCCCCATAATTAATGGAACAGGCCCACGTCATGCTTGGCTGTTTTTGATTTACGTTTTGGAACAGAATTTGGAGAAGGGCGTTTGATCAAGTCAGACCTACGTTTTGAATTTGAATTACAAAGAAATTAGCTATCTTTTGGAAAATTTTAACTACGTTTTGAAAAATTATAACTTCATTTTAGGAAACTAGATCTACATTTTGAGAAATTTTCGCCTACGTTTCGATAAATTAGACATTTTGCAATTACATTTTGATTTTAACATGGACTTTTGCTGCGGCACCCCATATTTATTTACTGGCTCTAACTTGGCATCGAACCAAACTAGGGGTAGTAGGGACAGTCGTCTTATGCAAGTTTAATTTACCGTTATTCTAGTGAAGTTACGTCATTTAACGATAAGTGACTAAGCCTTTATCTAGCTATAATTGACTGATTCACGTCGAACTTTTAACTATTTTCTATGTCTAGATAAAAGCTTGACGTGAACCAGGCTAAAGTAACAAAGAACATGGTGTCCTGCGGGGGATACTTTTACATTTAAAATTTTCTTAAATATAGATTGTTTTTTTAAAAAGAATTAATTATTTTATTATTTAAAAGCGTTACATGTTAAAAACTTTGTTCAAATGTAATTCATTACATCTCATTTTCATATTTTCATTTATTGTTGATAACTTTAAATTTTCTATAATTATACATGTGAATATGAATGTGACTCTGAACCAATTCGAAATCAAAACAATTAAGAAAATTTGTATATTAAAACGGCTGTTTTTGATATTAAGTTTATCATCTGGTAAGTTATAAAATAACATGGGGCAGAAATGCCCTCCAAAGTACAATAGATTATATTTTGTCTTCGAAAAACATGTTCAGTTGTATCTCTGAAATGATTGTTAATGAAGAAAAACAATTTGGATTGGGCAGTGATGTGCTGTTGATCGCCTTGTTCTGTTGTTGTTCTATGGATTTGTAATTCTGAAATAAAAGATGAATGAATGAATGAATAATGTGCTGCTTCTTAAACTAAATATACAACATTTCAGAAAAATCTATGTGGAATATTAAGTTTGGTGAATATTTCATGAGATATAAAACAGAATTAGAGAAGGGTTTCAGGGACTGGGATGCAAATATTTTTAATAATGCTGATGATTTGTGGAATTCATGGAAAAACATTGTTATCAAATCTGCTGAAGGTATTGGAAAAAAAAATATTCGTGTATTGGAGGAAAGAATAAACCATGGTTTGATAAAGAAGTTGCAAGTACAATTAAATAGAAAAAAGCAGCCCAAATTCATAGGAAATATATATCTGGAAATGAGGGTGGATAAGTCTATTGTTATTGCAAATAAGGGAGGCCCTTGTTGTAAAGAATTTTGGCAATCACTTAGAGGGTCAAAATTTAACCAACATAATAATACAAATTGTTTTAAGGTTCCAGGGTCAGAAGTTATTGTATCTGGAGTTAGAGAAAGGAATGAGACCCTAAGAAATTATTGGGAATCGCTAGGTAGGCCAAAGAATAATGTTTTTAATAGCAATATGCGTATAACTGAAAAAATTGGTAAAATATTAGGAATACTACTACAGATGAAGAAAATTGTATTTAAAAGATGCTTTAAGCCTTGCAAAAAATGGTAAATCGCCAGGAGAGGATTGCATCACTAATGAGCTACTAAAAAATGGTGGACCAAATATGAAACACTCTCTGTTAGAAATGTTCGAACGAATTATTTATTTGGAAACTCCTCCATGTGATTGGAATATAAGCTTTAAGCAAGGTGACAAGAAAGATCTTAACAATTATCGTGGGATTTTTCTCACATCATGTGTTTCTAAATTTTTTAATAGAATCATTGCAATGAACGTATCAAATCACCTTGAAGAGGATAATGTCCTTTCAGGGGGGTTTCAGGAAAGACGAAAGACCGAAGGTGCGAAGACCATGTATTTGTGGTAAAAAACATCGCCGCTTGTAGACGAAGAGAAGGGGAAAAACACATACCTGGCTTTCCTGGACTTCTGAAAGGCATTTGACTCAGTATGGAGGGCAGGGCTCTTGAAGGCTATCTGGGATATTGGAATTAGGGGACGTTTATGGAGAATGATTGATAATATGTAGGCCTACTCTAATATTAAAGGCAAAGTAAAATTTGGGGAAATTTTAACAGGAGAATTCCCTATTGAGCAGGATGTCAGACAGGGATGTGTCCTGTCTCCTATTCTCTTCTGCATATTTATCAATGAGTTCACAAAAAATTAATAATATTGGTGTTCATATGAATACTATTTGGGTCGGAGCTCTTTTTTGGGCAGATGATATTATTTTAATCGCTGAAAATGAATGACAAATGACCCAAATGCTAGATTTAGCAGCTAAATTTGCTGCTGACAGGAATTTAAGTTTTTATATTTGTTACTTTTAAAAATTTGGAGGGGGCGGCTGGCATCTCCCTCGAATTTTCCACTGCATTTTCCCAGTGGCGAAACTAGATTCCGATTGGCCCTTTTCGAGAGTACAGTCACACATAGGTTAAGAATGCTATATCTAGAAAACTAATGACCAAATCACAATTAGTTTTTTTTTAATAATATGAAAGAGAGTGTATTGCGAAAATAATAGAAAAATAAATTGTTTAAAATTTCTTATTTCCATAATTTATATGAAATGAGATGCTTATTCCTCAATGAATAAATAAAGTGCAAGAAACATGAACACATTATATAAAGTAATATAAATAACAATTACTATAAGTCTATTATATTTATACAAGTTGACGGATGTTCAAACACCTATAAAAAAGATTCTAAATTCAAGAACACTTTATTGTCCATTTGAAAGTAGGAATTTGTTTTTCCTAAATTTCTTATTTTCATTATTATATGAAATGAGATGCATATTTCTCAATGAATAAATAAAGTGCAAGAAACACGAACACATTATATAATGTAAAATGAATAACAATTACTGTAAGTCTATTATATTTATACAAGTTGACGGATGTTCAAATACCTATAAAAAAGATTCTAGATTCAAGAACAATTTATTGTCCATTTTAAAGTAGGAATTTGTTTTTCATTTGGTTAAAAAGGTTAAAATTAGATGAAAAATCACAAGACAACTTGGCAATGACGAGAAATATGTTAAGATATATTAACAAGTTAAAATAGTGAAGAAGTAAAAAGTCAAAATAAAAATCACTGTTTAAAATTTACTATGTGTGCTCAGAAACAGGCCAGCCATTTTAGTAAAGATTAAAACTATAAAAACCTAGCATTTTGCTATAAAATGATGAAAGTATGCTAATTATTATAAAACATGTATCTGGTATTTCATATCAACAATATAACAAATATTTTTCCTAATAAAATTTAGGGGGTGCGATCGTCTGCACACACCCCCACCCTCTCCTCCCCCCAAACATCTGCGCAGCCAGCGATTTGTTTAATTAACGTAGGATAGTTTGGTGAAAGCTCATGAAATATTCATAATCATCCTTATAGAACATATTTTTCGCATGCGCTATTTTCAAGCCTATGTCAGCCTCACTGATCAGCTGCGCTGGGCTTCGTCGCGAGGGACCTACTGTTCGATTAAAAAAAATAAATAAATAAATAAAATTTGATTTTTGGCGAACTTAGCAGATACAATTGATTGCGGCTGGTCGGATGTGGCAGGGGGTGGTGGTTGGGGTTAGGAAAAATTGTATTAGGAAAAATATTTGTTTATTGTTGATTATGAATTACCGGTCAGATTTTTAAAGGTACGAGAGTGCAATTTCTGGACACCTAGAGGTATATTCTCATATTCCCAAAATAATGACAGTATGCTAATTAAATAAAGCATGTGTTATATAGGCCTATACACAGGGTACATTATGCTTATTCCTCCATGAATAAAGTGCAGAAAACAAGAACATAATTACCATATGTTAATATATAATGCAATGAATAACAAGGAATGTGCACCTATATTGTACGAGTTGACGGATATTGTGAAATACACATAAAAAATGTGGCCTAAATTAAACATGTGTTAAGAATACACAGGGTACAATATGCTATGCATTATTTAGTAAATCAATTGAATGGCTTTTGAATTAACAAGGTGAATACGTTAGATTTTTAAATAACAGACTGCTGGTATATTATCAGGAAACAAACTTTTGGTTTATTAATGGCAGGAGGACCATGTATGGTATTCCCATCATTATAGACAGATCTAGCAGGTGATAAATACGCAATAGAGCATTAAGAATCAGGGGAATCAACTTCAGGTGGAGGGTCAATATTAGAATAATCTACTGTATGTTTCTACAGGGTTCAACGGCTCCTGTCAGGGTGGTAGGACACACGCCAGGGAAAATCAGCAATACTGATAGATATACTTATTAATCAAATAAACTAATCGAATTCCAATTTTTTTAATTAAAACAATCCCTACTATGACATGGCCCATGGTGACAAATATAAAGGATAAAGCATGAATGGGTAATTGATATATTTAGTACAAGTATGAATGATTGACGTAATAGAATAGTGCGTGTTTTGAGCTACAAGGACAAAACTAATAAAAACAAGTCATATTAATGCAATGGTGATTGTGTATATTTGGCCGGACCAATAAAAATAGCTTCCGATGCACCATGCACTGGCCATTTCGATGATAGGTTGACCCCACTAAGATCTAAAATTAAATCTGTTACCAACCTATGGTGTAAATGATATAAAACGTACTTTTTCACGTCCCTAACAACACACAAAATGAATGGATATTTAAATAGAGTTTTTACCAATTATTGGTTTCCCATAAAACATGGCACCAAAATTCTTTTTTTTTTTAGCATCTCGCTTCGCTGACAAGTGCACCAAGTTCTGGGACACCTCATTTCCCATTGGCATATCTTGGCTCCACCATTTTTGGTGATGATTTTACACAAGGAAGAACTAAAATCATCGATAAAATAAACATGAAATAGTGAAAAACTAAGTGTCTTTTTTTGACAAAATATTGAATCAATCTTATGGTTGCAATAATTAAAATGAATTTAATGACCTAATAATGTACTGTGTAAGTACAACTAAAATAAAATTTGAAGTTGCCACAACATTTTTTAGCAGCCAGCAAGCGTATTTTACAGTAGCCACAAAGTATAACAGGTCGTTTGCAGCTCAGAGATTATCATTGGTCCGTAAGATCAAATCTAAAATGAATTTTGCCCTTCAAATAAACTAATTAGGGCAACTAGACCCTTCAAAATTAACCTTACTCTAGAAATGGGCCCCATTCACAATCATCCATATTAACATTTACAAGAAATGAAGCTGCAAAATGATTGTCAAGTTGGGGCCCTGTCACAAAAAAAAAGCTTACATTTTCACATTTTGCTTAAAGAAACACTTAAAATTAAAAAAAAAAGTATAATGTATGTAGTAAAATGAGGCATGATGCAAAAAATGTACTTTTAAAAATTCAATTCTAAGGCCCCTCCGGCAGATATCTGGATCCTCCCCCAGTACTCCTACAGTGCCAAAATGCCGAAGGTGACCTTTTTGCAAGTTCGTATATTTAATGATATTCTCACTCACCGCATTAAACCTAATTAAAACAAACAGGCATATGTTGTTTTTATAGATTCATCTCCTAAAATTGGTTAACAAATCAATTCAATGCTTTTCTTATTACAAATGTGTAAACCAGGGGGGGGGGGGGGGTCTAAGCAAATTCATAGGTCCATCCATCAACCAACCAATCGATCAATTAGCCATAGGCCTACAATTAAAAACAATGTTTACTTTTTTTTTGCAGGCAACCATATCTTTCCTCATTAGAAACGTACGTCATTATGGGAGTGCCAAGACTTAAAAAGTTTATCAAAGAGAATAGCGAATACCTAAGCAGAGATTTAACACTAAATTTGCCTAATACAATAATAATTGATGGTACCAACGTGCTCTATGAAATTTACCACAAGAAAGGACTACAAAACGATAGCGAAAACTTAGAGAAGTTGCACGACTTTGTCAGCACAATTAAAAAATATGTAAAGCCTATTTTTATCTTTGATGGCGGTCATGCTAATGACCAAAAGTTTCCAACTATGATAGAACGTCGCAAGAACACTTTGCAAAAGAAAGAATGTATTTTTCTCAGCGACAATTGGATAAAAATACTTAAAGAATTGGATGAAATTCAAATAGCTCGGTGTGACTTTGAAGCAGACCATGAAATCGCAAAAATAGCAAGTGCGTACGAGTGCCCAGTACTATCGGGAGACAGTGATTTTTATCTTATGGATCTTAAACATGGATTCATTCTTTATGATGATTTTAAATGGGAAGAAGCGAAAAATGGAATCAAATGTAAATTATACCATCGTGAATTTTGGGAAAAAATGGGTGTTAAAGAAGAATGTGTTCCGTACTTGGCAGCATTTGCTGGAAATGACATTATTAAACCCCAAAAACCAGGAAAGGTAGAGGATATCGTCCCTTTCCTAAAAAAGAACTCATTGGATGAAGTTCTCAAATATGTCGGTGCAAAATTGAAGCCTTTAATATCATCATGCTATAGTTTACCTGAAACCTCATTAGTCGTTGAATACCTTAGAACACCGGACAACAGGCCTATAAGTCAATTAAGTTCTCATTTTCCTGATTGGTTTATTGAACTTTACCGAAAATGTGAAGTAGGTAAATATGTTGTGGATGTCGTTTTGCATAAGCGACGATTTTTGGGCCACAATGTGGGTTACACAGATACGTCTTTGCGTTTACGCCAAATGCAATATGGTATTCTCATAAATGACAGTAAGTCTACCATAACAGAGTATCAGCCTTATGTGGCCTTGGGAGATATGGCAAGTGAGCTTAAAGAAAAGAATGTAAAACCCATCACACAGTTGCAATTAAGAAATATTCCAAATTTAAAGATGATTACTGGGATGGATTTAGAACATCGTAAGGATTTGTTTTACTGTTTCCTTGAAATCGAGCAAAGTGTGTGTGAAGATAAAATAGATCTGTTCCACCTCCCAATCGCAGCCTTGGCATTTTGGTGGAGAAATAACCAATTTACTCCAGTACAGTCTAAAGAAAGAAAGATATCCAAGAATCACAAACATGAATTTTCACAGTGGATGGCTATACTGAAACATACGATCTATTTAAACCAACTGTTGAAATTTCCAATCACCAAGTGCGACGTCACTGTTATTACAAGCAAAGTTTTTAGTAAGTTGTTCGAAGAAAATAAGAAACAACGTTCACAAGGAGAAAATTCTGCAGGCCTATCTGAACAAGAAGAGTTGTACAATGCCCTGGAATTATTCATTGATCAATTATATCAATCCTAGAATGAGTCACTAATAATTTTTATTAGAAATCTGGGTGTTAAATTATTATCACATTTGACCGGCACATAGGTTAATTTTGCAAGTCAGCCAATTACTACGGTACCTTACCCACTGAGATTTATTTGCAGAGCACAGACCACGAGAGAATAATGAGGGACAAATTACAAGGTATGATGGTTGGAAAGCAATATTTAAATGTATTTTATTGGTATGTATTATTGTATTAAAAATAATAATTGGTGGTGTAATTACATAACATGGCATAACAAATTTATCAAACAATCAGAACTTAAACAGTTTGTCAATGATAAATTACAAACCTATAGTTGTTAAAGATCGTTTCACTCCTTGGATGAGCCCAGATATAATACAACTTATGTATGAAAGAGACCATGAAAAGCATCTTTCTGATAAATATGGGAGTGATATCCATTTGAATAAATATCATAAACTACGTAACTTAGTGCCTGTTTCTGCTGAGCAAATAAACATGTGTTTTTAAATGGTTATTAAAAAACATGTGTTTTTTCCCCAGCAGAAACATGTCACAAAACAAAAACAGTGTTAAGGCCTGTTTATACTTCAACGATAACGATAACGAAGCTAAAAAGCAATTGTTCATATAGAAAATAAAAGAAATAAGAGAAGTTTTTACACTAGAACGATTCGATAACCATTTATCAGTTATGCGATAACAACATATTTTGATAAATCAAATCAGAGGACGTCATAATCATGAGAAAACTTTAAAATTGTCGTAGTAGCAACGATTTTATCGTTTGTCCATGATTATGACATCATCTAATTGGATTTGTTAAAATATTTTGTTATTGCATATACGATAAATTGTTATAGAATCGTCCTAGTGTAAAAACTTTTCTCATTCCTTTTGTTTTCTATATGAACAATCGCTTTTTACCATTTTTATCATTATCGTTGAAGTGTACTGTAAACAGGCCTTTAGTCATGACCCGTCAGCGACCCAAACTGATCTCTTCGTTGGTTTGATCGCTCGTCCGCGGGAAGTTCGGGGCAAAAAAAAAAAAATTAAACCAATAGGATGACATGCTTGAAGATCATACCATACTTTTTTCATACTTTCGTGGCGACCGTCATTTAAGCTATGCCCACCTGCCAAAGCTCGCGCATTACCGTGTTTTTATTAGTTGTACTTTTCACTAGAAACGCGTTCAGAAGGAATTTAACCGTTTATAAAAAACGTGTTTTAGGCGTTATTCAGCTGAAACACGCCCTTGGTAAACAAGCAAAATTCGGAAAGCAAAAATCAAATTACTTTGATAATGTTGAAAACAACAAAAAATAACTCTAAAAAATTATGAGAGGAACTAGGCAGAACTATAGGTAAGGATTAGAAATAGTGTCCACCCTGACCTAAATTGTGAAAGCTTTAATAATTTTTTTCTCAAATATTGGAGAGGAAATTTCTAAATCTTTTGAAAGTATTACTACCCCTGAATGGAAACATCCTTTATTTATCCACAAATTAAATTTTAACATGGTAACATTTGAAAATATAGAAAACGCCCTTTCAGGTCTGTCCGAAAGCAGTTATTTGGATATTCTGAATTTTGATTCAAAATTGCTTAGGTTTGCCTCCCAATTATTGCAAAATCTCTTTCCTCTATAATAAATTTGTCTATTAGTCTGGGTATTGTTCCTGAGGATTGGAAACTTGCAAAAACAACACCTACTGTATCAATAAAGGGAGTAGATGTAAGCAAACAATGACTAACTATAAACCCATCTCCGTGGTTTGCCATATTTCTTGTTGAAAGAGAAGTACAAAATCAATTAGTTAGTTACCTAAACGAAAATGATCTCACAAGTTGTAGATCAATATGCCTTCAGAAAATACCACTCTACCATCACTTGCCTTCATCGAGTTATTGATGAATGGATGGAAACTTTGAATGAATATGAAATGATTGGAGCCTGTTTTCTTGACATATCTAAATACTTTGACTCCATTGATCATACTCTTCGCCTAACTAAATTAGAAAATTGTGGCATTAAAGATACTGAAATCAAATGGTTTAAAAGTTTCACAGTGCAAACAAGTAGTCAAATGTCATAATAAACTATCTGAAAAAGCAAATGTTGAAGTTGGCATCCCACAGGGTAGTGATGTTAGGACCAATCTTATTTTCATTATTCATAAATGACCTTCCACAATATGTATCTCCAGGATCATGTAGCATATATGCGGATGATGTTGTCATCTACACTACTGACAAATCAGTAGAAGATATCAATATCAAATTACAATCAATAATGAATAATGTCGCTAATTGGTATAAATTTAACAAATTACTTGTAAATTCTAGCAAAACCAAACTTATGTTAATTAAAAGTAGAAATGTTTGCCATTTTTCCTATTTGAATATTTATGTTGGTAAAATGAAACCATTGATGAGGTAAAAAACATCCGTTATTTAGGACTTCAAATTGATGAAAACCTCACCTGGAATAACCATATTCAAAAATTAAATAAAACTATTGGGTACAAAATTAACATCCTAAATTAATGGGCAGAAACACTAAATGAATCGCTTCTACATATTCTTAATATATAAGTATAATACAACCCTGTATGGACTATGCAATTTCATTGTGGGGAACTACGTTTAACAAAAACATTAAGGCTACAAAAACGAGCTGCTAGAATAGTTAAAAATAATTTTGATTTTATAAATTTTTGTGGAATTGATCTTATTAAGCAAAATAATTGGAAACTTTTTAAAGAACATAGAGATTACGCCCTTGCATATTTAATGTACAAATGTATAAATGGTATTGCACCTTCCCGCTTATGTAATGATATAGAAATTGTTGTTGACCGACATGGATATTCTATGACATACGCTCAATCACTTAACATTATCCCACCAATTCGAAATTGCTCTGTAATCAATGGCTCTTTAAAAATCTCTGGAACAAAATCCCAATCAAAATTCAAGAATTTCAATCTCTTAATTTATTCAAAATTACTTATAAGAAACACTTTTTCTGATTATCACAATTAATTTCCTTTTATATTTTCTTGCTCTATATTGTTAACATTTAATCCCAGCCCCGAAACTTGGACTCAGAAGTACTGGGATGGTGTCCGGCGGGGGATAGTTTTTACCATTGTTTAGTTAGGTTGTTTAGTGTTTTAGTAAGTATTTGTTTTATCGCAATTGTCGATGAATTTGTCGAAGTTGTCCTCATTCTGTTAGTAAAAATAGTCTAGTGATATTATGTCAACGAAAAGCAGTCTGTTTATATAAAGTTTATCCCCACCATCCAAGGAAAAGATTGGATTCCACCTAATAAAAAGAAAAATCCGGAGAGTAGGCCTAGGGCCTCTGGTAGCAACTGATTTCGACTTTGCTGATGACATAGTGCTCCTCTCTTAAAAAATACACGAGGCACAAGAACAACTTCTAAGAGTAGAAACTTCAGTAGTCAAAGTACGATTGAGAATAAATACAAAGAAAACAAAGCTGAGGCCTTACAAAAATGAACAGGTTAACATTAGAACAGAATGTTACAGAACTAGAGGAAGCAAAGAATTTCAAATACCTAGGGGTATGGATGTTAAGCACAGAAAATGATACTGAACACCGTAAAGCAGCAGCTTGGTGAGCTTGTACTAAGTTAACAAAAATCTGGAAGTCAAGTCTACAAAAAGGTTTAAAATTCCACATATTTACTGCTACTGTAGAATCTGTACTCCTTTATGGATGTGAGGAATGGAGAGTCACCCCAATTCTGGCCAAAAGAACCAGAGGGCTGCTAAACCCGCTTACTGAGAACTGTCCTCAGTGTTCACTGGCAACAACACTAACACACTCTGAATTATATGGGCAATGAATAAGTACTAAGATAAGAACAGGATTCGCTGGTCATTGTCCCAGAAGTGAGGAGCCTGCATCCAATGTTATACATTGGGCCCCTAAACACAAAAAAATAAAACCTGGAAGAACTACAATTACTGTATATCATACCTAGATATTCTTAAAGCAGACACTGGGCTGTGAAACAAGACCTCAAAAAAGCAATGGGGGGACAGATACCTATGGAAAGTCATTGTAGTTTGGTTACACAAGGTAGTTTACTAAAAATAAAAATTTGTTATTAAGTGCAGTGACCAATTCAACTGTACATTAGTTCGTTGTACCCTTTGGTAAAGCTATAGGGTCTCCTCAATGAATACATTAGTGTGTTACACCAATTGCTTAAGAAAAATATTACCACAACCTAGTTATTGTAGTGTAAGTGCACTTTTTATAAATAATTATTATCTATCATTTCAAGAATTTATGAGGAAGTTCATAGTTTTTCATAAAGGATTTTGTGTTAGGGAACACTGAAATTATTTCACTGTTTCCTGGTTTCAATGAATATTTCTTTAAAGATTGTTGTTTATTTAAAAATGGAGAACGGTTATTGATGTTCCATAGCTCACAAACTGTTATAGCATTTTCCCCTTTCATTAGCCTGCTATGAACTTACATTATGCATATATGTTTCTATGGATATTTATTCTAAAGTAAAGAGAGAAATTAATAACAAAAATAATGTTAAAAATATACACTTTTTAAAATGAACCAGTAATATTTTACCCGGACTTATTTTTTTGCCAATTTTGGGCGCAAAATGTTGTGTTATAGATGTTCTTCGTAATCCAATCCTGTTCATTTTATCTTTCTTAATGTTATCTCTTTACTCGATTTATAAACTCAATTTTTAATATACTTTGGTGTCAATTGTTCAACTATATTCGTTGCATTTATTAATTTCTTGATCTTGATAAATTTCACTTTTTTTTATTATTATTATTATTTATAAATGTTTCTAAAATATATAATTTTTTTTTTGGATTTTTTTAAAATAATTTGTAAATTGTAACCATTTGTTTTTTTGGAATAAACCTTGAATTGAAGATATATTGTATTTAGTTTAAACACTCCGCAAAAAAAAAAAGGAAAAGAAAAATTATTATTTTACAACAGTATATTACTGTACTGTATTATAGAGGGTATTACATTGTAAAAACATTACATTGTAAACATTATTACTTTACCATTTGTGACTAGCTTAATTTGTTAGTTTTTAGTTTAGTTTTACTTATACTGTAATAAAGACACATTTACATGCCTCAGGGTCAATCTGTTCTTGTTTTTTCTTTTTTTTAAAGCACATTTAGCATTGGTGTTCTTATTAAAAGCAAGGTTTAAATGACTTTTTGTCAAAAAACGGTTTTGTTTTATTACTGTTTTATTAGATAAGAATGGTTAGTAATCTGTGCTTCTAATGTGATCCAAAATTTTGCTATGAGGAAGGTCAAAATGTTTCTAATAGCTGTAATTTCACTGTTCCTTGGCTGGAACCAAGGCTATGATGAATGCCATGCCATACTAGTCCAAAATTTAAATAGGCCTTGGTAGTCAAGACATTGTGTACATTAATGGATTTGTATTAAATTAATTGTAATATGACAGTGTGTTTTTGCAGTATCCCTATTTTAGCATTAGTTCCATTCTACCACATACCATTGTTTATACTAATTGCATTTGCAGACTACATTTTCCATCAAACTGCCCAATGACCACTAACCACAAGGTTGCCCAATTGGTATATTACCCTGATGAGGGAGGATGCCTCATCACTACCATATTCATACCACCTCAAGTAAATAGCTCATCTCATGTTAAGGGATTAATAGAGGGTGCATTAATACCCCAATCAAGGGTGTCTGTTAAACAGACAGTTTGTTTGGTAAATCAGGCAGTTTTTCATAAGTGTGTTTCATTACTGCTGCAAACTCCAATGGAGCAAGACAGTAATCACATCTCTGAAGTTTTGTCATTCTGAAAGGGTATGTAGTTTTAAGTTTATATTGTTTAGTTTGATAAGTTCACTATATAAAATATGTTAGTGTTTACCATATATTAGTTTATACTTGGTAATATTTTTAAGAGGTTTAAAGTGAAAGACTTTGCTGACTACTTGGCAAATTTAACAAAACTATTTTTTTGTATACAATGCTGAACTTAAATTAACTGTTTCGCATAAGTTTGTGAATGATTTGCATTTTAATTATCAGATGTTTGACTTTTGAGATGCATGTAGTTTATAATGCACTTTATGTAGTTTATAGATACTGTACAAAGATAATAGGCATGGTTGGACCACCTACTGTAGCTTGACCATGAAGTAGATGATGACTCATACTAATTACATGATAGTTATATTTTAACTCTTGGTGGCGCTATACTATAAACAAACAATTCAAGATGGCTGCGCCCATGGAATGTAATCCAAGATGGCGGCGCCTATGTTATAGGCCTATATTAATAGTAAATCAACAATTATATTTTAATTTAAATGCATTTCAATCACGAGTGAATTGGTTACATGAGTTAATACGATTGTTTTAATAGTAGAGAATAATGTGTTAATGAGATTAATAATGCTGCTATTACTTATAATCTTATTGTTCTTATTATCAGAGTTAACTAATTAAATTTGTTAAGTGAATCATTGTATGATGTGCCAATACAGAAATTGCATTTTATGATAACTATTAATTATGAATTCATTACATTTAATATTTTACTTTGTCCATTGTTAGCAAATATTTTGTATTGCCATTGCAGTTATTCAGATTGTAATATCGTACAGTAGCATACCGTACATTGATTGGTCATTGGTGACTATAGTCAACTTGCCCGGTGTTTGCTAGGGGTGAGTCGATTAGATAAATTATAATATGATATATCTGATGAACATTTATTATTTCCATTTGGTGATTGTTATATTACTTTGTGAATTGCCTATAAGTGTTATTACTTTAGTGCTATGATTACTCTTTACTGTGTAATACTGTATGCATTATGATAGTAAATGATTTCCTAATTAATTTTAATGTTACTTTTATATACTTATTTAGTTTGTTTATTATATCAAGTCTTCTATGATCTTATTAATTGATTGATGTTAAATAATTTGTTATTTCACATGTGAAGCTACCTGCTCCTGTGTTATTAATACAAACTTATTTGTTCATTGTTTTAGGGTTTTGAGGTTTAGTTTTGTTTCGCTTTGCCTTTTGTTTCGGATACTTACTCCACAGAAATAAAGAACCTAAAGAATGCTACTCAGTCGTGAAGTGTGTTCTTATTAAGCGTCACAGTAATAATACCTATGACTATAGACACAGTCTGGAGAAAATCCGCATTTAAAAATGAAAAATTGATATTCGTAGATATATTTACAATGTTCTCCAGAGTATCAGAGATCCTACAAGCCAGAAGTATTTCATGTCGGCATTTCTTAAGCTTTCTCAGCTAACAATATTATGTTAATGTATAATGGTTTCCAAAGGGTCCACTTTCCACTGAAACGAGCCTCCCACAAATGAAGGCACGCTACAGGCAGGTAGACAGCCTTTAATAAACAGTACGTCGTGTATATAGTCAGTGTATAGAATATTGTCAGTATTGGTAAAAATGTTTATAATTGTCTTTAAACATTTATATCCTTCAGAATCAGCAGTATGTATGCTATATAATTATATACTACTACTAAAATAACCAACCAGACTCAATGCTGCTTTTTTATGCTTTTGAAAACCATGCTGTACATAAACACTGTCTAAGCATGGGGATATCATTAATACAATAGTCCATTAATTTTCACTGTGTCAACTACTGAAGAGATTTGGCCTATATATAAGTCAAGCATGCATATATTTTCAGTTCTAAATGACCAAAATGAGGTCCACAATTGAAGGGAAACACATATGCACACACACACAGATTCATGCTATTGCAATACCCCCGCCTCCTTCTTCGGAGGAAGGTTAAAAATGAGTACAAATTATTGTTAAAACACAGTATTTTACTATGTAGTGCTAAGTGCGCAATTTTATAATTTAAAAAAATCTCTATATTATCAATTTCTTAGCACAGCCAAGTCCTATTAAAAGAGAATTGTTATTTTCCTTCATTTCAGTTTTTTCATGTCTTAATTTCTGTATGAAGATTGTTGAGCAAAAAAAGGTCCAGCTAACTTCCTAGCTTCTTTGTAACTGCATCAATAGTGCTGTGCAAAGATCCAGGAGGCAGAGTGTTGGGCTCTGTTTGGAAAACGATGCCATTAGCGATACTAAAATAAATCGATAAGGATAATTATACCTTCATTTGAGAAATACTAATTGTATATTTGGATATGTCAGGGATGATTTTGCCTGTATAATTGAGAATAGGACTGGATAGCTATTGGTGTACAGCATTCTGGCTTCCTTACATACATTAAATTGCCAATGTGGTGCGATCATACAATAAATGGTGATAAATTTTTCATATAACACTACAATATTGAGATGCAACATCTTCCTCCTTTCTATATTTCATTTATTCCTTTTACAATGTTTTTGCATGCCCTATAAATTTATAAATTTTATAATTATCACCTGAATAATGGTGATATGCCTGTCAGCTTATTTAAGCATTTTATGTTACACCTTATTTCAAAAGTGTGCTTGGCAAATCAACATCAAAGAGAGTAGGCAAATACTGAGGTCCAGCCAACAAGTGCTTTGGACATCCCAAGTGGCAAATATCAGGAGTCAGGCTTTCAGCACTGCTGGACAAAGGCTCTGAAATAAACTTCCTTAGAACATTAAACAATCACCTTCTCCTCACAGTTTTAGGTAACTACTCAAGATGAACATTTTGTTAATAATCTCTGTTTGGGAATGGTGCCATATAAATAAATACAGTAATGATTAATTGATTGATTGAAAAAATCATTTGTAATGCTTTTTTTATGAATGACAAATAAAAAAAATCACAATAAACATTTTAATACCTGTTGTTGATTACCTCAAGACTATAAATGGACACAATTAATGATGGCATCATCGTAAAGCCAAAGGATACTTTAGTTTAGATGTCGGAGAATCTTTCCTCATCAGTTCAAGTTGTTTTGTGGATTCCGCCACAGCATTTTGTAAACAGTACCTCTGGTCTTGGCTTAAGTAACATGAAATCTGAAAACCGAGAACAATTTCAAATTTGGTAGGTCCAACTAGAAAATGATGTTGTTCAATGCACTCAGTTTATCTCTGGGACTTTAGGCTCACCATAGCAATTAAAATAAAATTCCACATTGTTGCATACACTACATATAAAGTCTATGCTTTTGAGATTTTGCAAGAAAAATCGTATGGGATGGATTACTACACCTTATCTATGATGTGCAGTAGCTTGTGATAAAAGGTGGTTGTAATTTGTGACCAGGTGTCAGTACTACAGAACATTTGAATAAAGTCATCCAGGTGTCTGTTATTCACATTCCAAAACCTGCTACACACAAACTGAAACAAAGTGAATTCAATTTAATCATCTATTTATGTTTTATTTTAATTAAATGAAATTTGATTTATTAAAATTATATGTTTATAATAATATTGAACATTGGAACATCCGAATAATACAGTATTAGAATGTATGTATGTCGTCGGTTGACTTAGTAAAGAATAAACTTAGTCTTGAATGTTGTAGAACATTTATGCAACTGCACTTTATTTCTGACGATCAAAAGGAAATAATAAACCAAGAGAATACAAAACAGAAAAGAAACCCCTGCAAAGCTCGCATAATTCAGTAGCTGGCTTCATCCACAAACTCATATATATTTACTCAGCCTCATCAAACATCAGACTCGCAAAGGTCATAACTTAGGTTGAAGAGGTAACAAACTCTGACACAGGAGCTCTCTCCTAATGCACGTCTTGACTCGTTCAAGATTCACCGTCAACTCTTACATGTTAAAACAAGCGCGCTACGACCTCAGCACATAGAAGCTATCATAAAATGCTTCCGCAATAAACAATTATTTATGAGTTAACAGCAGAAATACAATGAAGTTTTTTAATCAGATTGTGAAGTGTTTAAAACAAAGATTCTGTTGCCGAATAAAATGTAGTTCCAAATAAATAATAAATAAAGATTACAAAACAATACAAAATTCAGTCTCTGACATCTATATTATTATTGGATGTGGTTATTATCACTGGAAAATATAGAAAACAACTAAGAAGTATTGGTTACCATATTGTAAAGCTGTACCACAGTTGGCGATATGAAGGATGATGATTGAATCTGCAGAAGAATACTCAAGAGGGCAGCATTCCAAGGCTGCTTCAGTAACATTTCACCTGAAGTCAAAATAAAGCATTTACAATAAAGTAATATTAAATAGAATGATAATAACTGATCACTTACAACAATTATTGAATAATTATTTAAAACTTAAAAACTTATATTCCTTATGTTTTATTATTTCACACTTTCAAACTTTTAAATAATTTCATATGGTATATAAAAATAAATTAGTATTATTAAAATTAATATGAAAGTATGTATACCTTGTAGTTGGTCCTTGTTGTGGACATATTCTAAGAGGGCTGTATAACAAGCAACAGCTGACAAACTTTCAGAACCAGAGTCCTAAGGATAAACATCAGATCAAAATAGCTATCAAATTTGTTTAAAAGATTAAACAGATGACAAATGTGAGGTCTCGCCACAAAATAAGTCTCATGGCTAGAAATTCAAAAATTGAGTTTATATTATATTTGGGTAGATCACATTATAAGCTTTCATTTGGTCTTAGAATGGCTTCCCTACTATAAGTAAATCCATAGATGTGAGCATTTAAAGTTTAGGTGTATAAGAACCACGTTTTGAGAAAATCAGTATCAAAGATAAACTAACCTGTACAAATAATATGACTAGAATTACAGAATATATGCATAGAACACTGTTTTGGCAAGAAAATTCACTTACATAGTATACAATCATAAAATATCAAGTTATTCAAAAACATTAAAATCAAAATTTTGTAAAAATGTTGACTTTGGCCTGTTTTGGTGAATATCTCAATATGATTTCACCAACGATGCGTCTCATTTTGTGGTGAGACCTCACAAATTGTCAATGTATTATAAATTTTGTCTCACATTATTGATTTTCCTGCCTCAGGCATAAAACGTTGCAGTGGCAGCACCAGTGTGGTCCAGGGGGACTAAAGACACCTGTCATGGGAACACTGTAGCCCCTACCAATGAAACAGTCAGTCATTTCATCAAAGGACACTGCTTACAAAATGCATTTTTACAGTGTGTGGTGACATTTCTAGGCATCCAAAGGTGCCTATTAAGAATTGATCCAGAGAGATAGATTTGGACGTCTTGTCAGAGACTTCTTGTCTTACCATCATAATCAGGTTTTGAAGATGGATGACCAAAAGTCTTAAATGGTCAGTTTTAATGTCCAGGTTTATATCGTGGTTCTGTAAGAGTTCTTGCCGTCTACTGCCCTCGCTCAGTTGAATCAAACTTGATGTTGCAAACTTTGTTTCAAAGATTGCTGTCCAAAACTTTAATGCAGCATCTTATCATAAAAGAAGGATGGATATGTTATTTTTTTTTTCTAAATATGTAATGATTATTCCTGCAATAGTAATGTTATTTAATCAAATCAAAATCTACATTCACTAATGAAAAATATATAAAATTAATATACATTTTCCCACTGAGTTCTTCCACAAGATATTGTAAAAATTAACAAAATTCTACAATTTTTCAATTAAGTTTTTAAATAATATTTTAACTACTAAAATTGTCAAATTTAAAAAAACTAGTGTAACATGTGTAATAATTCAGAGTCCATACTTTAGCAAATAATAATGAATGATACTTACAACGCTGAAACGATGGTTTATGGGTGCTAATGGAATTAATCAACCAGTTTACATCTACTGCAACAGGCACACACCCCTACAATATAATAAACATGTTAGCAGTAGTACTATAACAATAGTGAGTATAATAATTACACACTGATTGAGTAATCATGATAGTACAAATGGGTCTTGTTGTTATGACAACAGGCTAGTCATCTGGAGGTCATGGGTTACATTCTTTAACTGAATTATCACTAGCAACTGTTTCCACAAGTACTTAAGAATGTACTGAATATTTCATTTCATTATTTATTTTGTCAAACACAAAATAGGAAGGCCAGGGCCAACCAAAGGGAACTGAATCACTATGCTGGATGGCATCTCCACACGCAGATACAATATAAATATACATGCTGCATATCTGGCCATTAACAGAACTGGTCCATGGCACCCGGATTTTGGAAAAAACCCGGGTTATACATCCTGCTGGTTTGTTGAATAGCGAAGGTTTCTTAAATTATTTATTGCCACTGAAGCCCATGAGATGAAGTGAGTGATTGTAATGGGTTTCTTGTTTACAGTCCAATGGCTATATGTTGCTGGCCAGGACTCTCTTGTTAACTCCCAATGGGATTCTTAAAACCAATTAAAGTTAAGTTTATGGAGCTGCTAACAGCTCCCTCTGGACCATTTGACAACTCACTCTCAACTACCAGACAGCTCACTATATGAACCATTTCTGCTAACGGGGACTTTTGCCTCATGCAAAATTCACACAAAACAAAGAATCAAAATGAAATGAACTTTTCAAAGAAATGAAGATGGGCTCTCTAGTATGAGTCAGTATGATCCCATCCTTCCCTTACCCCTACAACCCCTTCTCCTGTGGTTACCCTGCCACATGTCCTTATCCTACACTTACTTTCATCTGATGTTGGTGTTGGAATTGAAGCAACGTAGCAAGTAAACTCAAGGTAGAGCATTGCAGGTGTTCACTGCCCAGAGTCTGGTAGTCCAATGGGTCACTGTCTTTCAATAAATTCTCCAACAGCTGTAATAATGGCTTGTTGGACAACACAACTGATAGGACTTCAGAAGTGAAAAGAAACCAAACATACTTATTTAGATAGAAGACATGGTTAGTACTTGATAAGTATTATATCCTGTAATTTGCAATAATAACTGTAAAGGCCAACTTTAGCTCGACACGATTTGATGTCACGTTTTCTATTAGTTAAATGCAGACGCAATGGTTTTGCATGGGGGGCATGCCGCGTCTTAGAATATTAAACATTTTTAATGTTTCTCATGGGGCATGAGACCGTCTCCGACAATAAATCACATCAGGTCGCGTCATGCAACATTTTCTGAGTTGACCTTAATTTTTCTGTAAGTTGCAAGTAATTTGCTGTTGTACATGAAATCAATAAAATAAAAAACAATTAGCCTGAGAGAATATAATCTATATCCTACAATTATTAGTATTTGTTTATATATTTATTCTGTCTATAAAGTGAAAGCACCTTCAGTGAAGTGCATTATATGAACGAAAAAATAAAAACAGAAATGTAAATCAGAAATAAAAATCAAATGAATAGTACAATTAAAAGAAAAAAATATAAAGCAAATATTAACAGATTTAATTTGGGATCAATTCAAGAGAATGTAGGTTTTGATGAAGTTTTTAAATGTTATCAATTGAAAATAGTTTAAAATTGGTTTGGAAGCTAGTTCATAGTTGCACAGTATGAAAATATTATTTTGCCTTGTACAAGCTACCATTTCTGCTCCATCTATGTGTTGTTTGATTTACTTCTAATACACCGAGAATAGCTATTTTGATTTAAAAGCAAATTTGCTGCACAGTATGGGACAATTCCTCAGCAACATAAACGTATAGGTGTTTTTTTCATTTGTCAGTCAACTTATTCCAATCCTAAGTTATTTCTTATGTCATCAATGAGAGTTATGATAGAAAAATTCTACCTAACCTATTTTGGAAAATATGGTGCTTATTTAACAAAATAAGTTACAGCACAGCTTTCGAATTTCAAACTAAATTGGGCTTAATGAGGACAGCAAGCATATTGCACATGTCAACACTCACCACTGGTATCTTGGTGATGCACTGTAGCAAACAGCAAGCAATGAAGAAAATTCAGAATCACCAATTTAGTGTCTGTTGTGCTTGTTGATTTTGTCAAAAGGTTGCTAACTGTGAAAAGGTAAAATATCATTAATTTTTTCTGGATTTTTTTGACAAATACATACATGCAGAACATCATGTTTTAACCATCTTATTACTACTATTTTTAATGGTATATTATTCTGTTAGTAGTATCAGTTTATGTTATATCATATATATATTAAGGTCTGTTTTCTCACTATCACATTTTGTGTGACAAATTTGTGAGATGTAGCGCATATATGATCATGATATCATTTTACACTCATAATCAGAGCTTAATAAAAATTAATAATTTTATTAATAAAATCCGAAATAATGGTTTTAAATACCATGATATACAAGTTTCAGATCAACTGGACATATGGAGTCTAGCGCCCTCAAGTTGATTTCCATTACCAACTTCAAGATGGCTGATATCTTCATTTCTGGAGTAAAAAAAATGATGTTTAGAAAAATAGTACAGTAAATGAATTAAGAAAAAAATTGCATTGCAGCTGTATAGTTGCTTAAAAAAATGAATGGAAGTTAATTCATTTTGAATGAAAATGAAGTACAGATTTTAATATTATACATACTATTAAAACAAAAAAGGAGAAAATGGATGCTGGGACATATTGTGAAGTGGGTCGGCTGAGTGAGATATCTTGATTGAAGAAGTATGTGGAGTATTAAGGTGAAAGTAGATATAGTTTATGTATTGCACTTATCAAATAAAGGAACAGTATAATAATGGTAGTGGTGACACCTCTGTCCACACTATCAAATTTGTGTGATGTGCCCATATATGGGCATGATGATGTTATATTACTCCCAAATATGGATATAAGAGTTAACTTGTGATACTACTAATGTATGCAATATACAACAATTGAAAAATCTTCATTTAGAAATTTTGGAAGAGGTATCTCACCTGCCGTTGTCTGGATTAGATCCTTTAGACACATCTCCTGCACCACTTGTGGAAGTCTTTCCTGCAACAGACGTGCCGTGTCAGAAGAGGAATCTGTTCCAGTTGCCTTGATACTGGCTTTAATAAGTGACAGACATCGGCTCAGCAATGCTTCATCTCCATCCATGATACCATACTAAACAAATAAATCAGAACTCCAATACTGAACCTATACTCACGCTATGCTTTTTACTTCAACATTTTGCAGGATATTATATACACTGAATATTAGTTATCAGTGCAAGTCAACTATTAATAGTAGTATCATTATAATTGTCATCATTCATTTTTCAACCCTTATAATTATTATCCTTCATCACTATTAGAATCACATTATATACCTCAAGCACTATATATCATCAAATAATATCTTAGTTAATAATAAGTGCTAAAGCCTTAATATAATAAAAATATTGCTAAAATAAATTTATTAGAAAATAGGACACACGCTAAAAAATACCCCTAACAATGAATGGAATAAGCTGGAGTGTGTCAGGATTATTACATGAAAATAGAAGCAGTTTAATGCAGAGGGGACTGTTTGGTTTGTGTGGGTTATACTCAATCTGCATTGCCTCTCTCTTACAGGTGGGGTTGCAGCAATGCTAATTTCTCCATGGCTCAAGCATGAGGACTCATTGATCTTCAGAAAAATGCTTTGAATATGAAAAGAAAGCGCTATATAAATAAAAAATATTAATAAAGCTAAATAATAATTTTAAATAAAATATCTTACTAAAATGTCTTCTACCAGTAAAGTTTTGGAAGCAGGATTATCAAGTTGAGGAATAGTGTTTGTAAACAATCTAGAGGCAAATCCACAACACTCATCTTTACTCCTGTTGCTGTCCAGATCTGTAACTCTGCCTTCATCTATGCCTCCACCACTTCCACATTCTGTATTTATCATATAACATTCCTCATCTGCATTTTCTCTAGGGGTCGACACTGATGGTATGTTTCGCAACCATTGCACAAACTGAATTTTAGAGTTGAGAAAAAAAGGAAATTACCTAATTACAAAATTTATGTTAAAGTTTTGAAGTCTTGTACATTGTAGTAGCTATCTTTACTATGAGTGGACGTTCATATATAAATTAATATGTATGTACAAAGAGTATAAATAGAACAAGTGAGTGCCCACTGAGGGTTGTAGGTACTTTTTATACCCAGTACAGCACGATCGAAGTACGCCCGCTATGAACTCAGTAAGCAGAAAACAAAAGTACTGTGTCTTTTGGAGAACAGATAAACAGACAAACAGACCGTGCGCAGTAAAGTACTGGGTAATAAAAAGTACCTACAAGCGTTAGTTGCTGTCCTAAACAAGCTGCGTAGGGCGTATCGTTTTTTACGCTCTCAATGAGCGTAGTTGGCTCTCTTTTTCTATTTATACTCTTTGGTATGTTACAGTAACTATAAAAGATAATGTATAATTAATATAAAAGTTTGTAATATGTAGCAATATTGAGGTATTATACTGCAGTATTTGTATAATGTAAATTTAATAGCACTGCGCAGCAACAGGTAATGACACTGCAAAACATTCATTTAGATCAGATACTACCAATGTTGTTTTGGATATATTTGTTTGTATGATATTTCATTTCTATTGTAACTTGTTCTTTATATCCTGTAGAAGGCACTCTCTAAAAAGATTATGTGAATAATAAAAGTGATGCAATAAGTGAGGTGAAAACTGTGTCAATAACAGATTATTGTCCAAGAGACGGATATGGGTAATTGTACAAGGGATGGTTTGATGTAGCATGTATACACTTAGAAGACAAAAGGAGAGCATATGTGGATAAATCAATGTACAGAGAAAGTGTTAAAGAGCAGTGGTATAAAGAAGATTTAAGACAAGAATTTATTTAGGTTCAATGCATCACAAGATGCCTCCATAAGATGCTTCCAGAGGAGAGCACTGATAGAATGATGATGTACTGCGAAAGTCTCTCCACATTCATGAACAAATTAAGAAACTCACAAATCCTCTCCTAATGTTCTGGGGTACATCATTTGCAGATTAAAAGCATATAAGAAGATCTAAAACAAGAATTTATTTAGGTCCAATGCATCCACAAGATGCCTCCACAAGATGCTTCCAGAGGAAGAACACAGATTTAATGATGATGTACTGCAAAAGTCTCTCCACATTCATGAACAAATTAAGATACTCACAAATCCTCTCCTAATGTTCTGGGGTACATCATGTGCAGAGTAAGCATAAAGAAGATCTAAAACAAGAATTTATTTAGGTCCAATGCATCCACAAGATGCCTCCACAAGATGCTTCCAGAGGAGAGCACTGATTGAGTGATGATGTACTGCGAAAGCCTCTCCACATTCATGAACAAATTAAGAAACTCACAAATCCTCTCCTAATGTTCTGGGGTACATCATTTGCAGAGTAAGCCCACTTGATGACAGATGGGTGGTCACTGTAAATGGCTGAAGCATCCGTCTTCTCAAGAACATGAATTAAAGATGATGGCGCTGAAAGAAGTAAATATGAATGATAATATTGATCACAATGCAATTTATGTCAGCAGACTAAAATAAAAATCTTTACATATTAAGTACTTATCACAATAACGATGATAACATCATAATTTATTTTGCTAAAACAAATATAAAATCATGATTCTGCTATTATATTAATCTATTATTTATTGCAACAGGTTTAAATACATATCATTGTTAAATTAAGGGAGAACGCACTGTTTTAGGACCAGAGGCATATCTAGGGGTGTACAGAGGGGAGGGGTGCAGGCCCTCCAATAATTACTTGCGTCCTCCCAGACGCTCCCTAAAAACCTGAACCCTCTTGCCTATAACATATTTACTGTTTTCATTGGTTAATTTTCTGTAACTCTTTCTGGAATATATGTTTGCAATATTGACATATTATTCATTCCTGATGATGATCTAATAAAGAATCGAAATATTGAATCACAATGACATGTCTTACTTTATCTAGAGTATGTTTTATATTAAGTTATTTAAAACTTACCAGTGGACCTAGTGGTTCATGTTGTAAATAGTTTTAAATAAATTGTCTGGAATTCTAATGATGATAACATTTTAACCTTTTAGCTGGCTTTTATTGTTTTTAAATTTTTGCTGTTTCCTCTGTGATTTTATCTTTTGTGTCTTGTTTTAACTTACATTTTAACTGTGAACAAACAAGAAGAATTTCAAACCATGTTCTCACTGTGTTTGACAATAAAAGTTGAATTGAATTGATTTGAATATAACAATAAAATTTATTTACTTTGCTCTCCTAAACTTGCATTGCTGTAGCAGTCAGCATACAAGTACATCAAATGTTTGAGACTGGTCGGGTCCAGATCACGTACAAGACAATTTGGACTGCTCAGGTAGAAATGCAGGCTCTCAAAAACTTCATTATCATTCACCAACCTGAATGCAATCAATCAATTGGATTGTAATTCAATCTAATGTTGCTTTATGATAATATTAATGTAAAACACACAAATAATTACTGTAGAAAATAATAAGTAATCATAAAAACATTTTTAAAGGAGTGAATTTTAAGTGACTGTAGCTTAAATATTTTGTGGAGAATTTAAAAAAAAAATGAATTTTTATACATACGGATCTCCATATACTGCAGCTAAGTACATGAAGGCTAGGCATGTAGACTGAAGATCAAGAATGGAAGAAGATAGATTGAACACCGACGACTGCTCTCGCATGAATCCACAAATATTGTATGCTGGGCCTAAAAAAAAAAAAAAAAAATTAATTATCAATATTAAGCTAAATAATTATCATTGCAAATTTTGAGACGTAGTCTAATATAAGGTTTTACAATTGTATGTTAAGTATATTTCAAAATATTGATCTAAATTGTGACTGCAATTATTTTGTATAAGGTCTGTCCACACTAAAAATAATTATATAATAAAGTTTTAATTTGTGTGATGTGTACATACATTATATGGGCATGATGATATCTTACTACAGTACAATCAAGTATGGGCATAATATTGCATGTATTTGTCACATAAATGTCCCAGCGCAGCTGCAGACAGAGCTTTTTACCGTCTCAGAATTTGTACAGAATACAAATTACGGTTATTGTTTAACAGAACATTGAGTTTTGCTGTCCGTGTTAAATATTAGGTTTCAAAAGATACTTACAACTGATGTCTTTAAGTGCAGACTGCATTCTAGGTAGGCAGGTCTTGTCATCATCTGAGAGCAGATGTTGACAAAGATTCAGCAGGAATGAGTCAACATGTTCCCTGACATCACAGTTGTCTTGATGACTGCAAAACTTAGACTTCACATCCAAGGA
>NW_022741034.1:511575-518217 GCF_011630105.1 Anneissia japonica
ATACTAAACAAATATATGACTAAATTTGCTTAAGCTGCAATTTGTAAGTACTGTATTTATGCATGATTCAAGACTCATTGACCTGAAAAGCGTACAACCAGTCATGGCCCATCACTACTCTAGCAGCTGTAGGGAAGTACTGGCTAATTTATGTTTACATCATTCCACAATTAACTAAACATAAATTCATTTAAATAACAAAGACCCCAGAAAAATATTCTTTTACCTAATTTACTTGAAAAGGATGCAAGATCTGGAGGTGAAAGCTGATACACACAGCAAAGGATATTGAAAAAACACCCACACACATTTGCATCATCCAGGTGTCTATAGTTCACCTGCATTGAAATACAAATTTAAATGAGAATACAAACTTTGAGATGGTACACAGTATGTTGATGGTGCTGTTTTATTTTGATATATAATTTACTACTGTAGGCAAGTTTTCATGGGATATACTATTGTTTTATATATATATCTAACCAAAAATAAGTCAAATGGTTGAAGTATCAAAAATAATATTCAAGATCACATTCAAAGCAGGAATTTGGTCTTTGAGTGGATTTACTAGAATAGGTAGATCTGGATATTTATGCTTTTAAAATGTAAATATACCAAAACCTGGTTTGAGAAAATCGGCCTCAGTTTTCAATATAGCTCTCAGGGGCGGATTTAGGGTGGGGCCCAGCCCCGGCCCCCCCTTTTGGAAGGTAAAAAAAAAGAAAAAGAAAGGAAAAGAAAAAAATGATAGCCCACAACGCCTCAAATATTATTTTCGGGCATCTAGAACACAAAAATTTCGCGGGGGCATGTATCCGGACCCCATAGGGCATTGTTGTCTCGATCGGCCCAAATTTCGGCCCCCCACTTTTGGACATCTCTGGATCCGCCCCTGGCTCTACTACAAAGACATCAGATTTTCTTAGATTTGCATTAAAGAAAGCATATCTATTTGTATTTGAACTTTATTGTCAAAAAGAGCATAATACATAGAATCATGGTGATTGAAGAGGACTTTATTTATACATAAATGCAATGAATACGTATAGAATTTTATATTCTAAAAATGTTCTATGAAAGGTTTTGCATCTGTTTACATACCATAACATGTGGAATACAAGAACTGTCTAGTAATTTGAGAAGGAATTGTATAAATTGATCTACATCCATTGTTTCTTCCTCAGCTAGCTGCAGGTTAGGAGCTCTAAAGAGACTTGTGTTCGAAGTAGGATCCTTCTGACATAGAATACACAACCTGCAAGTCATAAGTAACATATTAGATAGAAATCTTTTTTGTTTTCTAGATACCTAATCAATGTACAGACATTTATCTTCCTTGAGATCCAAAAACCGCCACTTAAATTTTAAATACGAAACAAAAATGAAAACAAAAATTATACGAAGAATTACCTACAAGAAACCAATTTATAACAGATTTTTGAAACATTTTAAAGTATTGTATAGTGCTACAAATATAAGGCATGTTGTGGCAAAATGGCTAAGTTGTAGCAAAAATTGAAATTCAAGTTATTGGTATTGTCAGATACCTGAGTATGTGATCTTTAAAATGAGGGGTCATTCATTGAAATTGGACATTTGAAGCCTAAGTTATTGGAAAATGAAAGTACAGCACTCTTAGAGTCAAGATAAACATGATTTTGAGTAATTGCCTTTCAAAGTTAATTGTGCATACACTGTTTAATAGAATTAACTATCAAAATAACATTAAATAAACGATTTGTTGACCACTTTCAGAACTAATACTTTGGGACATGATTAACAAGACATTAAACTGTTGATTTGTAGTGAAAAACAAATTTGGATTTTTTGGCAATTTTTTGAGCTCCCATATTTTAAAGCTCATTTACTTAATACTGGCCTGTGCGACAACTTAACCATTTCGCCACGACATGCCTCATATTTGATGGTAAACACTAAAAAAAAAAGACAATTTTAAATTGCAAAGAGCATTCAGTGTATGAAGCAGCAAGACTGAGTGTAAATAAAGTAAAACATTAAAAAGTTAACAATAAAGCAATTATGCGAGAGCAGCTTAGCTCAGTCGGCTAATCTGGTGGTAGCCACTGTGTGTGCGCTGAACCGTGGAGATCTCTAGGTCCCCGGTTCAATTCCCATTGCTGCCTCTCCTTGTGTTTCAGCTAGAGGGCTGAAATACAAGTTACATAGCGCACTGTCTTTCGGATGAGACGTTTAAGCCGGAAAAGAGTAGGGGATTGTCTCCTACTGCCCAATCACCACCAGAAGGACCCCACTGGAAATAAGTCTTCTTCTAGACTTTCGTGGGCTATCCTTGGTGTTTACACCAAATAAATCCAATCCAATCCTATTAAAACAACTGCAATCTAAATTGATCTTTAATGCAACATTTAAACAGTTCGTCATCTTTTATCTATATAGAATTATGGCAATCATGAACCCTTTTTTCAACTACAGAATCATTCAAACAATGATAGAATGGATTCACTCATGTGTGACCATCCTATGTTCTCTGCACAATGCAGATTTGGGAAACTAGAATCAAAGCGATGAGGAGAACTCTACGTTCTCAAAAGTGCAAATGACTTTTTGGCGATGTCATTATGTTCTATGTCCCACGAGATTTGTGCAATTAATAGCTTCCTAATTATCCTTTTCAAGACAGAATGATCCTATCATGAGCCAATTCCAAGTTGCCTTGTCCATACTATCAAAATTATGTGATATGTCCATATTGGGTGTAAGATGACATCATCAATATAGGCACATCACACAAATTTGTCACATAAAATTTGATAGTATGACTTATTTTAAAGGTCTGTTCACACTATTAAACTTCATGTAAAAAATAAATGTGATATGCCAATATCTGGATGTAATATGACATCATTGTGCCCATTTAAGTCCACATCAAACAAATTTAATCACGTAACATTTGATTTTTGACATAAGAATCAAAAAATGTAAATTTCAAATGAAGTTAAAAGAATTAAAAAAAGTTTTGATCTATACTTGAGGGCACTGTTCATGACTGCTAGTCCAACAGCAAGACACTTCTTATTCTCTTCATATCGTTTGTTTTGATTATCTTCTTTGGTCAGGGATGCAGTGGAAGACCTGCTTGTCTTTGTTCTGGCCAGGCTGCTCAGAGGCCTAAGGTCCTTCCATGTCTCCATTATGGCCTTTAGTGGCACCTCAAGTGCAGAGAAGTCTACTGGACTTTTCAGATGATCTTTTCTAGAGGATATCAGAGAAAAATAGATATGTTTAACACTATGCATTTCGATTCCAAATTTAAACACAACACATAACCCTCCATATATTATGCAGTGAGAATTTTTAAAAATCTAAAATATCAACTGCATAGGATATTTTTAGCCTTGTGAGGCAGCACATTCAAAGAAGGATTGACAAATGTCAAATTATGCCAATGTGCCTAAAAACCCCATTGAAACTACTAAATATTGATAGTCCAAGGATGTTGGTCTAGGTTCTTCAATTTAAATGGGATAATTTCCAAAAAAATAATATCTTTTTATCAACAACGTTAATATCATTTCATTAATCAAAGAAAATAATACAAAAAAATACACATTTTTTTATCATTTCTTTGTAAAATTTTCACCGTACCTGAGTAATTCTTGAAGAACTCCAGCAGCGCAGCAAACAATACTAATCTGCGAATGCCTTAAACAACTGGACAAAAGGCTACTCATTGCTCTCAGAAGGGAGCTGCTGTTAATGAGGCTAATATTTGTAGGCTGTCTAAAGATAAATGCAAAATTGATTTTAGATGTGAAGCTATGTTAGAATGGTTTAATATATTTATTAAGATACAGAAAGATATATTTTTAAAATTTGTTTATTCTATTGTTTGAATGTTAAAATTCCAGAATAAAAAAATGAAAGAAAAAATGAATGAATGAATAAAATTTTAAAAATTGTAGAACATGCAATTACCTTATGCTCACTGTACATACATAACATTATTTATCTTAATTCAATTTGAATCAATGCAATACAACAATGTAAGTTATGATTAGATAAAAAACAATTATTTTTTACCTTTCAAGCATTTTCTTCATTAAGTCTAATCTGAAATTGAAAGACAAATGTTTCACTTAAGCTCTGTCCAGATTTGAAAAAGAAGCATGTGACATGCCTAAATATGGTCATGATTACATCACACCATGACCATATATAGGCACATCATGACTATATATAGGCTATAATAGTTTTTTTGTCAAAGAAAATTTGATAATCTGGACAGTGCTGTATATAGTGTAATCAAACACTAAGGCTATCTTCACACATGGCTGCTAATGTTTAGCAGGATCCGAATCCTGCTAACTGTCAGCTGCTGTGCGCTCATACAAGACCATCCCTGATCCAGATACCAAGATAATAATGATCGAATCACTGGCCAATAGGAAACCAGAAACTGGAAACAAGCACATGTGATTGGTTGATGATAAAAACGAGCTGAACTTGCTAACCGATAGCGTTTGCTAATCGTTAGTGTATCCGGGTCCTGGTAACAGTTAGTGTTAACCAATTGGGCGTTGCTAACTGTTAGCGTCAACGGTTAGCTCCTGATCTGGATACTAGGGCTCTCGTGTGAGCCTGACCTATGGAAGGGGATTTCTAAATTCCTTTACAAAAAATATTACTTCATAGTATTTTTATATATACAGTATGCGTTATAAATATTTAATTCCCTACAAATATTTTAGAAAGTTTATATATAAATCAAATTTATTAATAATTGTATATGTCTATAAATATTACCCTTGGCACAAGATATCTTTATTTTTCAACTTGATGGCATGGTTGGTTGCTCTAACAACAGAATCGATACCATAAACAGCATGGCACTCTTGGAAGAATTCATGAGAATCAGTCAGAACCAGTAGACAGCAAAAGATAGAGCTGAGGATAGAAATAAATATTAATACAGGTCTCCCTTTAAAAATTAAAGGCCTCTCCAATTAAAGACCACCTATGTGGTTCCAAATTAACAAATGTTTTTTTATCTTATTTATTGTTAGAGACAAAGCTGCTAAAGACCAATAACACCAGTTTTAAACATATGTTCTTTAATTGGAGGACTAGACCTGCAGATAAAAAACAGCAAACATTAAACAAGAGATGAATATAATTTTGTTAACTATTATTTAATGACAGTCTTTATATAAAACATTATATCATCATCTCTGGAGGAATTTTACATTATTGCTCTAGGGCACTATTTTGTTCACTTATTTATCATCTATTCTTTTTTATACTGTAGGGACTTTCAGTACCACTATATAATGCATGCAACAACAATATTATAATAGCAACAATACATCTAACTGGTATGGAAGACATACTGTACCTCAAAAGGATGTCATTTGTTGTGGCAAGACTCTCAAAAAGAAACTCTGCTATGTCTGCTGACAGTAAAGATTCAATGAAAGTCCTCTGATTGAGTCTTTGTTCTACCATCACCAGATGGGTCAGGCACTGGACAACTGTAATCTGATGGATATCATTCTTGCTCAAAAGAACCTGAATGTTAACAAGAACCAGAAACTGATCTTTTTTTTTTTTTTTATTGTATTCTGTTGATCACATAATAGGCTTAAAATAAATTATTTTCATGTTTGCATGCCCTTCTGTTTTAAAATGATAAAAAGGGGCGGATGCCGTCACCTGTAATGGGGTAATAAATATTCACAAGACTTCTGGATGACATACATGTATGTTGTACCCGAAGCTGTTGAGAGTGTTTTCCTATTTTTTTTCTTTTCATATACAAGTATAGTAAAGTGTAAGAATTTCTTCCTAGGACAAAATATGCTAACATCTGCCAAACTTATGCCAGCACAACTGCAGAAAAAAGTTTTTTTTTTAAGATACTCATCAGATGGAATTAAAATAATCCCTAGAGGCCTAGAATGGCAATATCTTACATCAGACAACACCTTTAGATTATTTTTTGTATAGCATCTGGCAAAAATAAAGATAAATGCACTCACATTCTCACAACTCACAAGTTTTTCCACTCCTATTTTTTTAGTGAGTTAGGGGTGTGTGAGGAGGGCAAACAAACAATTTTTTTTTGGAGTTTTATCAATGTCAAAATATTGTGTATCCATTTGGTCAGCCATTTACTAATGTCACAAAATGTTCTTAAGATCTGGATGCACATTATGAATTTTAAAAAATAGTTGCATCCAATTGGTTACAAAGAAGGTGCAGTCACCAATTGCGATGATATACATACAAGCGTAATACTGCACCTTTTTAAAAGCAGATGATACAAGGCTATGGTTGTCTGCTATCACCTCATGGACAGACCTCTCACTTTCAACTACTTTCTTTAGAAGCCCTGCAAAACGAAAGCAGACAATGTTATCCACTATATGGGTGAGACAAGTGGCCTAGCAGTAAGATTTGGCGCCTCTAACTATAGTCTTACATTGCCATTGGTTTGAGTCTGTATCTACTGGAATTGAGCCACATAGCTTGTATTCCACTATTTGCATTCACACCTGGGCTGTGTATATATATTGCCTTGGTTTGGCTCTGTAATCATTAGTGGTCGTGGGACTAGTTTGGGCCCTACCTAAGCTGGTCGAATGCTCTCTCTTATACACATCT
>NW_022741034.1:520002-523403 GCF_011630105.1 Anneissia japonica
TCCCTAGGGTCTCGATGACTTGCATACCCCTTCACATAATATTGTTCGTCTTAAGCCTTACTGATGCACATACTTCAAATTCCAGCGGTACCTAAATGCTTTACGGTCTTCAAATTAGTTTTTTTTTTTCTGTAATTTATATTAAAGCCTCAACTACAGTTTACTATACAAAACCCTGTTCAAAAATCTGTCGCGTTACAGTTGTGTATAAACCAGCAANGTTGTGTATAAACCAGCAATTTTCTGTATGAGCTGTCTATATCCGTGCTTTTTTTGTCCAATGGTAGCAAAGCAAATTGGAAATCTTGCTGAAAGATGCCATTGTGAATTCTGCAGAGTGACCAAACTAGGTTTGAAATATTGAATCATGATGGCCTCAGATTTTCACCCTTGCTTCACATACTGAAAGATATAACAAAACAATTCTTTAAATAAGAGCAAAGTGATACATGCAGTTGTCCTGTGCATTTTGAAACCCTTTTTTTGAAAAAAAAAAAAAAGTGAGTCATGAAATATCATAAAAATACATACACTAGGTCAAAATAAAAATTGAGGGGCAGGGCAAAATAAACAAGAACTGTCAGTTGGAATATGAATAATGCTCTAATTGTTTTAAAACTTTAAATCATAATAATTAAGCAGATTTTGCCGTTTATTGAAAATGTATCTTAAAATTTTCTACCCACATTTTAAATGTTGTATTTTCCTTCGACATGAATGTATAGATATTTTGTTTTGCAAAACCACTGTTCGACGAAGATGAAGATTTAAAATAAAAATAAAATTTTAATTTTGACCAGTTAGCTCAGCCGCTGCCGTGAATTGGAAATTGAGAAAAAAAAAAATATTTATTCTATTCTGCAAAATTACCGAAAGAAATTTGTTCACATAAATAGAAGCATTTAACAGATCAATGCAAATTGTTGTAAATATGAGGGAGTTTTGGTAATAATGATAATAATAACAGTAGCATAGGCCTAGCCTATAAAGGCCTAGGCCTACCCCTAAAAATTATTTAAAAAATCATATCATGGATTTTACAATAATAAATAAGTGAGAACACGGCCCAATTTACCACCCTCCAATACTTAAATTATAGGGCAGACTGAGCTTAGCCCTCCGATCCTTAGAATATCCTCAGTTCTATCTTTTCTTAATAATAGGCCTAGGTCATAGCATGCTTGTTATCTCCTAGCTAGGCTCCTATGCCTAGAGATCCAATCTAATCCAAACCAATCCAATTTTTGACTTAAAAGGCGCATTATACTAAGTCTAATGCGCCAATTTAAACAACATTAAATGAATAATAATAATAGAAAAACAATTCTTACCTATTGAGTACTGCTGAAATACTTCAGAAAATATGGTGAAACTGCCTGTTTCATCATCATGAATGTGCACTGAAAAAGAGCTCTAAAACCACTAACAAATTTCAGTTAACTGATAACATTCAAAAGCACCTTTGTTAATTTCCATGGCCTTCAGTTATAAACATGGATAAAGTGACCAATGAAATTAAGTAATTTGAGATTATCTGTGGTTGGCTGAACAGATTAAACAACAACACCTGTTATTGTTAGCTTGTTAAACTTGTGTTTTTAAGGTTGTATGTTTTATTATACACCATGATTTAGTATAGGCCTAGACTTTGGCTATGTAATGTTAATTATACTGCCAGGACTTCCATAATATAAATTTTTTTTATTATTTCAGCAGAATAGGGAAGCAGGGAAAATCTCCCAAAAATATGACAATTTAGAGGTTTCAAAAGCTTACAAAGTACCCTTACAGAAAAAATCTATAGAACTATATATACCTTCTATAGAGATTAATCAATTTCTATAGAAATTATATTCTATAAAATTGTTTTATAGAGGAACTAGTTTCTATAGAATTCTATAACATTCTATATACAAATATTTAATGTAATTTCTATGATCTTAACTTTTTTTTTTGTTTCATTCAATTCAATTTCATTTATTGACACATTCGTGTCGGACCAGTATTAGTCCTATCAACATGTTTACATCTTGCATATTCAGAAATTCTATTGAATATTCTATACAAACGATATGACAAGTTCTCTATAATAAAACTAACTATATAATTTCTATATTTATTCTATAAAAATATTATAGGCCTTTACCTGTATTTTTTTTAACGTACTATAAAAATTTTATAGGGATTAGGCCTGTCTCTATAGGAACATATAAAACCTCTATAGAGTATAACACATATGAAATTTGAAAATAAATATATTTTATATAGTATATTCTATTGAACTATATAATATTCTAAGCCAAGAGTCATTTTAAAAACTAACTTTTAATAGTCTATAGAAAATATATATAATATATATATATATATATATATATATATATATAAACTCTATGGAAACATTTATAATCTGTAAAAAAGGTTTTATCTATAGTAAGTATATATAAAATGTATACAAACGCTATGGAAATGTTTATCTGTAAAAAAAGGTTTTCTTTTTAGATTGTTTATAGAGTGTTTATGGAGTAAAATAGACAGTATAACATGTAATTTGAGCAAAATGTGATTATATCATAAATATAAAGTATTACCATTAATCTTACTATTTTTTAAGTTTGTGTTCAATATTTCAACTCTAAACCTAAAATTTAGTAATTTTATGAAGGCCATTCTACAAGAAACGTATATGAACTTTCAAACCGCCATACTTCGCTTCCAAACAATTTCATTCACCTACACAAAATTCAGGCCCTACAGTGTAGTGAAAGTATTTGTAGTGCATCGTACTCTGGTACAAATCTATAGGTAAATGAAGGAAATAGCCTTGAATTAATTTAAAGAATACTAAACTGTTTCATGACCTGCTGAAAAAAGATTTGGAAATCCCTCTTGCAGTGAAGCGGACCAGAAATGATGTAGATTGCGGTTGAGTACATGTTAAGAAACTAGTTGTGGTTATTGAAACTTTAAAAAAATATTGAAGCCAACAGAACAATCATCTGCACTATTTTCAGCGATGTGAAACTAAAACCTATTGATGAAGTATATTTACACAACGTCATGATTTGAATGACGTTGTGTAAATTATATACTGTACTTCATCAATAAAACGTATACTGATGAAGTATATTTATACAAGGCCATTCTAATCATGTACAAAATAGTTAAACAGCTTTAAAGAACCAAACAATAACGTGCGTGTCGACAATAGAATTGCTTTAGAAATATATTTTCAAAAGTAATTTTCTAGAGCATAGCACCATGGCACGGACAATATTTAGTACTAAATAAAGAAAGTAACTTTGAAGTAATTCAGAAGATACGAAGCGGTTCATGCCTTGTTATATATACAGTATATATATATAGTTCAGGTGTGATTATATATATATATATATACATATTTA
>NW_022741034.1:525330-538407 GCF_011630105.1 Anneissia japonica
AATCGAATCACTTGCGAGATTTCTTTCACAAGTAGTATTTGGAAACGTAGTGAGTATTCAAAACATCACTCCAATACATCTTACCTATTTTTAATTTCAGCATTCTCAACTCTCAATGAATCAAGTTCTCGGATTTTTACTTTTATTTCTTGAATATGGATTTGTTTTTCTTCTTCCATTCTGTAAAGACTAATTAATATAGAAAGTATATAAACTTATCACATCATCATAATTATCACCATTTTCAACGATGGCATCTATTTCTGTATATAGTTATAACAAATTTCCTTTCACCTGTTTTTAATTTCAGCATTCTCCACTTTTAATGAGTCGAGTTCCTCGATTTTTAATTTTATTTCTTGAATATGGATACTTTTCTCTTTTTCCAGTCTGTAAACAGTAAATAGTAAAGATAGTAAAATAAAAATATATCACGGCCACATCATTATTATTATCGTCATTGTATTTAGTTATAATCGATATCGACTCACGTATTTTTAATTTCAGCATTTTCCAGCATCAGTGAGTTTAGTTCCTCGGTTTTTACTTTCATTTCCTTAATATTGATTTGTTTTTCCTTTTCCATTCTGTAAGAGTAAATACTGTAAAATAATCTTATCATCACCACCAACATCATCATTATCTGCATCATCAAAAACACCAACAATAACATTTGTTACTGCATTTAGTTATAGTAAGTTTCAACTTATTTATCTTACATTTGAGCAGTCTCTACTTTCAATGAATTTATTTCCTCCTCTTTTACTTCCATTTCTTTAGTATGGATTCGTTTTTCTTCTTTTATGCTGTAAAGAGTAAATATATTAAAGTATACATACTTACTACGACCCCACCATAATTATCATCCACAGTAACACTTTTGATATATATATCATATAAATCATCAAAGGTACATATACATTGTTTAATAAGGACATGATGGAACATCGTAGGCTACCCTGTAGCTTTTCAACGAATAAAGTCCTATAAAAGTCATTGTGTAATATAATGCCATATATATATATATATATATATGAAATGAATGTATATGAAATGAAATTTTCGGCAACGCCTGCTGCCTTACTCAGCTATAGAGTGTCTAAAGTAAAAGATGACAATCTGGCTGTATTAACTAGACATGTTAAACATAGCAGTAAACTAATGAACTGTGAAGAGCATAGCAAATCTGTTAAGTACATTGTTGAGCGAATTACCACCTGAGACAACTACACAAGGAGATTGGAAACGCAACTGGATTCTATTGTACTCTAGTTTGTAATGTCTGGTCATGTCCTTATTGAACACTGTATATGTACCTTTGATGATTTACATTATATTTATTCAGCAGTGTTAACGGCTAACTTCCTTCAATATCATATACAATATACAACAGTATTTATTTCTAGCCGTTTCTCCAGATAATCTATCTGGCTGACGCCCTCTTAAGGCGCACCATTGTGTAATACAATGTTCCCGACGGTTTTTTGGACCTGTTCAACCATGAAGCCTTCGTGGTCTAGTGGTTATGATGCTCGCCTTGTCAGCGCAAGGTCACAGGTTCGAATCCCATCCAAGGAATTTTATTACACAATGAATTTTATAGGACTTTATTCGTTGAAAAGCTACAGGGTAGCCTACGATGTTCCATCATGTTCTTATGAAACACTGTATATGTACCTTTGATGATTTATATTATATATATATATATATATATATATATATATATATTATATATATATATTATAGTATTAGGAAATGTCATTTTGATGGCATATATCACGCTTTACATATTAGTATTTTTAGTCATTATTACCATATTAGTTTCAGTTTAGTTACACACAATGAACACAATATATAAGAACATTATAATACGGAAATTCAAAAGAGTGATATGGGTTCATAAAATAATATTGAACTGACAAAATAAAACTTCATGATAAAGATACAGATTTATAATTAACAAAAATGATATTCTTAACATAAAAAAAAAAAATAATAATCAGAAATGTGCTTGGGTTATGGAGTATATTGAAGAAAGACCAAAGTGAGTCTAGCCACTGTATTTGTGGGTTTATGCATTTTGATCATTAATATAATTATATCATACAGAAAGCTCGTAAAAGCCAGAGTTTTTTGATACAATAATGATTTAGTACACAATCTACAGTATGGTAAAAAAAATGTTTTCCTAGTGCTGGACAAGGTAGAAAAAAATCTGAAATCAGATTTAAATCAAGATAAAAAATTTAAAAAAATTAAAAAAATAAGTAAAAAAATAAATTAAAATTTAAAAAAACTTAATAAAAAAAAAAAAATGACTTTCTTCTTTACTTCTAAATGAGAAGAATTATGCCTTAATTACCATTTACCCCTAGGTTTATTTTGTATTTGGAGTACTAGGTTGCTCCTACTGTAGTTTCTAATTCAATACACAGTAGAATTAAACAGTCATTCTAATTATAACCGTCAACAACTTACAAATTACATATTTTGCAAGCAGTCAGGTCAGGTTCTACCTGCTACTGGTAACCATGTACAGTAAATCACTTCGTGACTAAGTGACCGGCTCACATACTGGAGCAACTCTGCTAGGTGTGTGGACTCCCGGAAGTATTAAAAATAAGACCTCATAGACACACTAGGTCTAGTGAATTGAACATGAACACCTACCTAGTGAGTTCATCATGACCTCTGGTGAACGAGCAGATGAAATCACTGCAAGGAGATTCTTAATAAGCCCATTCACAAGCGGCTCCTTGAGGAGAGTCATGTGACTCCCAGCAAGATGGAGCAGGATGTAAGCAACAGCTGATTGGATGTCCTCATCTGGATACTGTAGTCCTGTTAACAAGTATTCTGTAAAACTTCCTAGAAAAATACAAGAAAATGTTGGCTATGATTTCCGGAATAAATAATATGTGGAGGGGAATAAAGTTTCTGCGTGGGGATGAGGGAACGGCGATTAAGTTAGTAATTTTTGAACTACTGTGTATTTCTTTCAGCTCATCAAATTTTAATTGAGCAACATTATTTTATTCTTCAAGGGCAGGCGCCTTAAGCCCTGCCCCAAATCCCAGACTGCAATATTGCAGTAACGTAGCTCTGTACGAAAGTGGTTTATGTGTGTCCTCTGAAAATAATCAAGATATTTTATAAGTATCAAATTATGGTTGTGTCTCCTGTGTTTTCCATAAGGATCAGTGCTTGAGGTATGTTTCGGATTTGCAAATGATGATTTACCAAAGACTAACATATTTTATTATTAAGACTCTGGGCAGCGTCGTTTTCTGTCGCAGTCTAACGGCAGTAGACCTGAGGCACTGGGCCGAAGCAGAAGCTGCTGTTACATCGAATTAGCCAGTGTGTTTCTGCGTATACGCACTAGTGAAGGCGACGCTGCCTCGACATCAGTTGTTGGAGCCCCCTCTTCAAGAACCAATCAAATTATATACCTTTTTAGCAATTTCAAAATCATTTACCAGTCAGATATACTTTTAATAAATAAATCTTTTATAATTATTAACATCTATAATATTGCAAATTGATGATGCACACTGACGCATATATAGTACCCTAGTGGGGTCCTCTGTCAGTATAGATTCAGAAGACAATTTAAATCAATTTTCAGAGAAATAATTTCATATTTTATAAGTTGGGGGTCGATCAATATAATATATAGTGCTAAAATTAATGTGTACACTTCTTTATAAATAATTTAATGAAATTCAATTATCTTAAATTTAAATTCCCAGATTTCTATGTTTCCTTTTTCATGACCTTCCCTCACATGTTCATAAGAATTGGCCTTAAATATGTGCAAACAAAAATGTGAAAAACATGAAATTTTGTGCCAGTAGTGTATAATGAAGGTTTGCATTTTTGTGCCAAGCGTAGGCATAAGCTGTGTAGTATTTTCACTGTGCCACTGTCTAATACCAGTAAGGGTTCTCAATACTTTTTCAGTGCGTCTAAATTTTTTTGTGATCAAAAATTTTCCGCAAGAAAAAGTACACTGTTTTTTACAGCCTAATTAATAACAGCAGAATGTTGTATTCTACTTGTCTACATGAGAAAATAATAAAGTACAAAACATAAGCACAAAATGAGAGCATTCAACCGTATATCCGTGGTCCCTAGGGATACAAAATCATAGTACTTCCTGTGCCTCCAAAAGTTTTGAATCATTAAATTCACTGTTACATTAAACGTTGGATCTTCAAAAATTGTACAGATCGAGTAAGATTCTAATTGTTCTAATGAGTTACATTAAAATATGTTGAAGATGTTTTTGATACTATTTCTCTATAGTCGCTGCCTTTTCATCCATTCATTTTTTTTATCTACAATTAAAATTTTAAGAAATTCACAAAAACACTTTTGAAATTCACAAACACATTACGTTTCTTTTCATGTTCTAAAAATATAAATGATTTATGATTGACAAATTGAAATTAATGAGCTTATGCACACACTAAATATGCTCTCTTTTGTGCAGCAGTCTGTCACAATCCATAGGGACCAAAGGAATTTCTGATGGACCAATTGGGCCACGAGGGGCTTGTGGAGGCTCTGAAATATCATCCGCTAAACTACAATAATTTAAACCCCTTTCCTGCTGAATATATTAATTGATGACATATGCAATGGGAAAGTCTATGACAAAATAGTAGCCATAATGCAAGACAAAGACCATCACATACAGTAGTAAGGCCAAATACAAAAAAATTATTGTTTGCCACGACTAACTGACCCACAATGTACGAAATTAAGGCTTTTGGCATTTTATTTAGTTTTTTTTACCAATGAAACAAATTTTTTAATGAGCTAAAAAGGCTTATCTTGCTGGAAGGCAGGCCATGTAACAGTGTTATGCAATCATTTTGCTCTTAACTATAGATTTGAAAATGCTAAATGCTTTAAAACCCAGAAAAAATTCAACTTTCCCCTATATTATAATAAAAAAAAGCACTGAATTTGTATCAAATGTTTGCATCTAAAATCTTAAAATGACTCTGGCAACAAAGAGGCTTTTCCCATCGAACCCACTACCCCAACCTTAAAAGCATCTTACTGTATGTAGCTCAGTCAGCTAAGTGTGTTCTGAACTGTGTATATCCATAGGTCCCCAGTAAAATTTCCAGCGCTCTCCTTGTGTTTCAGCTAGAGGGCTGAAATGCAAGTTATGATGTCGCACCCTCTTTCGGAAGAGACTATTAAGCCGTTAGTCCTGTGTGCATTATGATCCAGTTGCATGTTAAAAAATGCAGTACACACTTCGGAAAAGAGTACTATGTCCCCAGTATACTGCCCAAAGAGACTGTCCCCCAGTGTACCAACCACCACTAGAAGGTCAACACAGGAATTAAGCCTTCTTCAGAATTTTGTGGGTTTTATCCTTGGTGTTTACATTGAATACACCCATCCCACCATTAGCAGTGACAGTGACTCTGGAAGGGCCCAATCTAATAAACCACAAGACCCGAAGCCCCAAGCTACGCCACTGCAAAGAGCTTTGAAGTACCCTACAATTATCAATATATTACTCAATAAAGTAGGAACTGATACCAATGACTTCAGTGGGTGGAATTAACAATTAAAGAATTTTTAAGCATATTGAATACATATATTATACTCATGGAATTTCTAAAATAAAAAGCTGTATGTCTGATTACTGAGAAAAATGAGTTTAACAAAAAAATTTATGTCAGATAATAAGTTAATATTTCTGAATATTTGCTGGATATTAAAAATTATTTTTTTCAATAATAGTGAAGTTTTAAGATTTTATTTCACATTATAGATAACATCAAAATTATAACGTCAAAACAAGCAATACATACATTTGTGGAACATTGCATTAGACTTGGTAGATTGTGACACTATAGTATTCACATTCATAATCATTGCTTATTTCAGAAAACGTCTACATACAACTGATCAACAGGAGGCATATCTTCTCTTCTACTAGCAGAAACTTTATTCAAGGTGAGAACTTCATAAAAAAAGTGATTGAAGACAAATATCCCCAAGCATATCCCATTTCATAAATTTTATAATTAGGGTGGAACATTAAAGAGATTACAAACAAAAATTAACAATGATTTGTATACTTTTTCTACAGATGTCTGCTAGCAAGCCATTACAATTCTTTGACAAAAACAACCTTCAGTGTGCAATCTGTTTTGAGAAGATCAAAGAGCCAAGGACACTTACATGCCAACATAGCTATTGTCTTAAATGTTTAGACCAACTAATTCAAACTGATGGCCATTTAAAATGTCCACAATGTCGTCAAGAGGACCAAGATATAGGAAGAGTGGATCTAATATCACTAGGTTGTAATAAAATGATTAGTTATCTACTTGAAAATATGGAAAAAGTAGAGTCAGAAAAACCAACTACATGTTCAAGCTGTGATAATCTACCAGAATTCCACTGTTCTGAATGCTTTCTATACTTATGTGAACATTGCACTGAACGTCACAAGATTACACCGGATTTGAAAGACCACCAATTTTACACATTAGAAAAAGATGGTAGACCAAATTCTGTACAAGAATTTTACTGTTCCACTTGCAAGAAATCATATTCCACTTGCAAGAAATGTGAACATTATCTTTGTTTACAAAATAAACATGATGTGATTGAAATGAAGATCGCTGTAGAAAAGTTTAATCAAGAGGCTACTGAAGTTATTAAAATAGCTCAGGGCATAAAGAGCAAATTGCAAGGAACACTAGCTTTCATTCCTAATGATATATCTGACTTCGAACATCATCTAAAGTTATGCAGAACAGCTATTGAAGTTAGGGAGCAGACGCTTATCAGGAAAGTTCAAGAGAAAAGCAAAGAATTCATTTCAGACCTTGAAAGAATATACAAAGAAAAGAAAGAAGACATTGACAGTAAGGTTCAAGACATTAATGAAACCCTGACCCAAGTTAATAGTGTGATGAACTCAATCGATGATATAATGAATAAACCACAAGAAACAGAAACTCTTGAATCTCATAAGGTGACTATCAACCCTATTAGTGACAAGGTAATTGTTCTAGGAGCTGATTTTGATCAATTATTTAATCAAAGAAATATTACACCACATTTCACGCCATCAGAAAACTTGGATGATTTGATGAATACAGATGGTTTTGGTAAAATCATATCTGTTGATGGCATGTACAGGGTAGCTAAAGATGATGAAGAAATTACTGTCACAAAAGGACAACTGTTTGTAGTGAAAATATCAAGTCTAGCAGAAAAGGATGCTGGTCAATTATCTGCCACTCTAAGGAGCTCATTAGGAGAAGAATCTGCCACTGAAGTAGTATATCAAGGAAATGGAGAGTACAGAATAAAAAGTAGATGCAATGTTGAAGGTGACTGGAAAATGAAGATCACTGCTGGAGCTGCACATATCAAAGGATCACCAGTGAATATCAAGGTGGAAAAACTGGGACTTATCTATGAGATTGGTAACATATCAGAATACAAAGAACATAACAAAGCAGGGAAAGTGACAGATGTAGTGTTAGACACAGATGGATGCTTATTAGTATCAAGTTACAGTGAAGATGTACTAAAGTTTGACCAATCCGGTTCCTTTGTTGCTAGAATACAGGCCATGCCACAAGATGCTGAGGTCATCAAAATGCATCAACTGGGTGGTGGTCGCATGGTGTACAGTGATTACTTAAAGAAATGTGTTGTATTGTGTGATGACAAATATCAAGAAATTTGCTCATTTGGAAAAGGAACATTGAAATATCCAGATGGCCTGACAGTAAACAAGCAAAGTAGAGTATTGTATGTAGCAGACCGTGAGGCTCACTGTGTGTTTAAATTCAATGTTCCTGATGGTAAACTGTTAGGTAAGATAGGTTCCAAAGGTAGTGAAGTAGGTCAAATGAATAAACCCTATGATGTCACTTTAACCAAGGAAGGTTATGTCATTGTTGCAGATTTTGAAAATAACAGAATACAAATGTTTGGTACAAATGACAAGTTAATGAAAGTCCTTGTAGGATGTAGTAAAGAAGATGGTAAAGTTTGGCATCCTTGTGGTGTAACCATGGACATGGATGAAAATATATTAATATCAAGTAATCATAAACTACAGTTATTTGATAAAAATGGTGTCTTCATAAAGCGAATAGATCATGAAAATGAGGAATTAGCTACACCCGCAGGAATCTCAGTAATTTCCTCTAGACCTAGAAGGGTAGCCGTAGCTAACTACTCAGAAAACAATGTTAAAATTTTTAATTACTGATGTTGATTTAAAAGCATCGCTTAATAATACTAGTATTTGCAGCAATTATAATCAAAACCAATTATTAGAAAAGTGCTGCCTTCTAAGAAATTCAATTGATTATTAATAGAATAAATAATTATTAATAATGATACTTTTAACTAATAAATTTTGAAATACTTTATTTTATATAGAAAAATCATAAATTGCAATTCCAATTATATCCTATAGATAAAACTTTTTACATATAATGTAAACAGACCATTAAACCTAGTGCCCTCTGTGGACTAAAAGTATGATACTTGACCTAATAGTAAGAGGTTGCATGATAAAATCATGCCAGAGACACATTTTTCATAAAAATACAATAAGGAATTTTTTTCACTGAAGGGCTGTGCTTGATACGATTATAACATCATGTTCTTAGTTATTATGTATTTGTTTATAGTGTTTACAGTGCTAAACAGCAATCCTATAATTTGAAAACTGTATATATAAATATATAGATAGTGATGTACAGTATAGTTCTGCATAGACCGCAGAAGTGTCCCAAGCTCGAATTCCAGCCGAGGAACCTATTTTTTCACACACAAATAGACTGTAATTCATTTTTCTTTACTTTGGATCTGAAGATTTAATGTTGAGCGACGGTGGCTAAACCAGAGCAAGTATTGTCATGTATTTTGTACCAAATCATTTCATTTATATTATTTATATTTAAATAATAAACATTTAGTTAGTGTAAATTTGTAAAATGTTGTTAGTCTCACTCTTTCTGTTATCTCATCTTCACATGTCGTAACATTGAACAATGGCATACTTCAAATACGCATCAATAAATAGTGTTGCAGGTATAGGAGATGACTTTGCGAAGCTTACATCCATTACAAATCATTTTTTTGCATTCAGTTTCATATAAAAATTTTTAGACCAATCAGCAAGACTATCTACAGCACATGTTTGTCAAGATGAGATCTCACTTTCTTTAATTCAACCAAGGTTCAATCATCAACATGCAGTATGTAGCAAAGACAAGCCAAACAAGTTGCTCGTTGAAAATCCTGTTTCAGAGTTAATGGTCGAATGTAAAAATCTTTCAAATCTATTTTATTACACTAAATTAACATAACATATCTTCCCCATTTCCAATGTCAAAACTACAATTTTCAAAGACTTACTGATCGTTTAGGCCTGAGAAACGTCCAAAATCATAAACTTTGGGGGCTGATTTCTTATGTTGTCTTTGTTCTGTTCAGACAGCTGTATGTTTAAACTCCTGTAACTTCATAACCAGTACAATTATATAGCATTATTAACTGTAGCATTGTAAACAAAGCATACACGTCACTTTTAAATTCTTGAACGCAAGACACATACATTCCAGCCTTATATAGATTTAAAGCATTAATAATTCCATAACTTTCTGCGCACATTGTATCGCATTCTTTATACGACTGTGAAATAGGATCAAAAGGGAAATTAATTGGGTTTATGTAGGCCCTATATTGGCTAACAATCACTCCGATTGGAAAAGTCTTGTAAAGTGTGGTAAAGCCGTTTACATTTATTTTTTGGAGCCATTGTCTCGATCATAATTCCTGAGCAACCGGTCGTCTGTGGCAGGGCAAATGTTTTTCCAATTCCTTTGTTCAAGCCACCTAGACAGGGTTTCGGGAATGCGCCAGGCTGGTGATGGATGGTGACCCCGAAGAGTCATGTCAGTTCTGTCATAATATAAATATACATAAAAATACATTAATCTTGAATTTTTAAAGAATAAATAAACCAAAGTGCTACGGAACTTGTCAAAACAGCTCAAAGCAATAACAACAATCCAAATAATGTCATATCCACAAATTTAGAAATCGGTCAGGTTTTATTACAGAGAATGGCATTCACCAGACGACACAAGCTGGAAGATAAGATTTATAGAGATTCTTACATTGTAAGATATCAACTAAGGGAATGATGTGTACCAAATACGTCCTATGTATGGTGGTCCACTAAAGAGGGTGAATCAACGAATGTTAAAAGAAGATCCAAGGGAAGTCATCCATGACATAGAATGGCCCTTAGTTGAAAATAAGGATAGAATAGTGGACAAACCTACCGAAATTATAGAGGAAGGGTCAGATGAAGAGGAGGAAGACTTTTAATATACTATATATAATTTTTCTTGACACAGTGGCGGACCCATGGGGGAATAAGGGCCCGTTCCCCTCCCCCCACCCTCAGTCAAGCCGAAAAATAATATTAAAAAAGAGGAAGAAAAATTTTAGTTAAAGAGAAGAAAAAGCTCAATTATTTACCACTTATTTACGCCAGCATAGCGAAGAAAAATAATTTACTGTAGCATCTCTTCCCCGTGGTGCAAGCATTAGGCTGCGCCATGGGGCTGTCAGGGCCCCACTTATGGACCAGGGGGTATATATAGATAGTAGTAGAACTACATGAAATGTAAATACTGCATCTACAGTATGTAACTTCACAATGGTTCAACTTTATTGGATTAAATCTATTAACTGCTTCCTTCCTGAGTTTCCTGTAAAGCTTATCATTTTTGTTTGCATTTTATCTGCATGTCACAATCCAATTGTTTGAAGGTTTAAAGAAATAATATATTTCATGCTACAGTACAGTACACTACATAGTGCTGAAAAGAACAGTTCTTTTCAGAACTATCTACGTGGTATACTGCAAGCACTACATATACCAATATATTATATACTGTACAACATATGCATTTACAACTGATCATGGTATTTTTGTGTCCAGGGCCACTGAGAGAGGGCAGGAGGAAAGATCCCAGGGCCCAAGCCTACAGGGGGCCCATAGAAATTGCAAGTAGAATTTTTTTTTCAATATTTTTTTTCAAAAGTAATAATTACTATCATAAGCTCTCAATATGGTGTGGGTCCCTTGACAATTGAAACGTAACAAAATACTACTGAGTCCTGGCTTACAAAAGGCATGCTAACCTACCTAGGCATAGGTTGGCAGATCGGACAAAATATGCTTAGCTCAACTAGCCTTTAATATTAATTAAATTAAAAACACTGTTTTTGGTTCGACGACGGAATAATTTATGTACGAAAGTGCGTTCTTCATGCCTATCGGTTCATCAACCCATTAAAGAAAGACTAGCGTATCCAACTATTCAATATTGTTAGAACATAATAACATATTGCCTATGTCTCTAATTTTTTTTTTCTCTAGGAAGAGATAAAATTATCTGACCTTTTTCAAGAGGGGGACACCCTTGAATTTTGAAGAACTTAAAGGTCATTAAAAGACACCTCAGAAGTCGGGAAAGATAATTTTTGGCCATCTAGGAATCAAAATTATTAGAAATATTTTAAACCACCCTTTTTCAAATCCTGGATCCGCCCCTGATGATGCTTGAATGTTGATAGTTAATTTTGCCTTTTTACGTATTGAATAAATATGTTATCATAATAGCCACGACTAAACCTTGCTTGTATGGCTATGTATTTTATATGATTAGGTTTAACTCTTTATGATTTGGAAAGATGATTGTAGTTTAGAAGTTGTATATAATACAAAAAAAAAGCCTCCCTTCCTTATCAGGTTTTTTTTTTGATAGGGTGATAAACTAATAATCTTTTTATGGGGTACCTACTTATTTTATGCAATCCTGTTATCCTAACAGGATTATATCGGTGGGCAAACTTCAGTGAGCACTGTTACTGTGCAATTTTTTAGCTTAATATTTTTAGCATAACCAATGAGCAATGCTGTCTGTATAATTAGGAAGATTGTTTCTTTCTGAAAAAAGAAACAAATTTAACAGATAGCGCACATTGTGAATGTGAATATTTACACCGTAGGAATGTGATTGATTATTCAGAAGACACGTCTGACTGCACACCACTGAGCATCATGCCTAAACCACATTCAGATATTTTTAATTTCCTTCTCTAAATTTGTATAATTACCATGAGATATGTATATATCATTGGAATTTTCCACTAATACACAATCAATACACATTATTTCGTCAAATTTAACAACTTGCAACAAGAATCGCTCCATGTTAAAGCTTGTTCGGTTTTGGAGAGGCCAGATGATCTGGGTTTCATTCATTCAGTCAGTGTTTTCATTCATATTACATTTATAATTCGCACAGAGTTAAATATTATTAATAAAATTATGACGAATGTAACAGCTTGATTAATACTTTTATTTCCATCAGTACAAAACAATATACTTTCATCATAATAAGATACAGATGATGAAGATTCAAAGAAAATTAACAGTAAATATTTTATTAACTTTATACCTTAATACACATACAACAAAAGACCAACTCACACACACACTGCACACAAGCATCTCAAGTGAAGAAGTTTAAAGGTTATTCATATACCATGCAAAATACAGGGGTCTCTATACTCAACAGTGAGCAGATGTGTTTTGAAAAAAATACAAGAAAAGAATTCCAAGCCAGCACCCAAACCGCAGGGATATACCTTTGTCGCTGAGCTGCAGGGATATCAAAATATGCCCTGTTCAGCGGCAGTTTAAAAACAAAAAAAACAAAAAATAAAACAAGGGCTTCTGTGTAAATTGGGTACAAGTATTACGTGTTGATATTTTTTTTCATGCTTAAATTAGATGAGAAATATATTCCTTCACCTACTTGCAGTGGCGTATCCAAGGGGGGCGTAGGCCTTCACACAAACAGCTTGCGCCTCCCCCAGACGCCCCCCCCCCCATTCGAATACTGAAAAGCAAAAAAAAATTAGGCTAGGCTTATGCTTATTCTGTCACGGTTAACGTGTATTCGGAAATCTAAGAAGCAATATTTT
>NW_022741034.1:538417-543374 GCF_011630105.1 Anneissia japonica
TAGGCTAGGCTTATGCTTATTCTGTCACGGTTAACGTGTATTCGGAAATCTAAGAAGCAATATTTTTCAGTGTGGCGTGGCCACTGAAAATAAATTCCACGCCCCCTCATATTTTGGTCGCGCCCCTCCCCAGCCCCCCATTTTAATACTGCTAGATACGCCACTGCCTACTTGCAACAGTATTTTAAAAACTCAGAATCTCATTATAGTACAGAAAGCTTTACAGTAGGCACTAGCAAATTTAAGATTGTACAGGAAGACATTTGTGCAACTGCTATAAATTGACCTTATTTAGGTATAGCAATTACCAGAGAAAAACCTAAATGTAGGAACATGAGTTCAAATAAGGCCACAAGACAAGACCTCTGAAATTAATCTAATTCTACAAATAATTCACTGTGTAACAAAATCAAAAAGAGTAAGTCTCTGCCTAAATACTTGCCATCATAGCAGATTAAGTGTATTATATATAAATAGAAACAAAAGAGTATAATACACTAATTTATTATTTTACAGATGTCTGCTGGCAAGGAATTACAATTCTTGGATAAAAAGGATCTAGAATGTGCCATCTGCTTAAAGAGATTCACAGAGCCAAGGACACTCGAGTGCCTCCATAGCTACTGTCTTCACTGTCTGGAAAGTTTAGTGGAAAGACGGCATGGAACATTCAGGTGTCTCAAATGTAGTCAGCATCATGAACTCAAAAAAGAGGATTTGGAAAATCTCACTTCCAATGAAAAAATACAATATTTACTTAACTATGTGAAAAAGATCGAATCTGAAAAAAAATCAAGTACATGTTCCAGCTGTAACAATCCACCAACCTACCACTGTTCAGAATGTTTACTCTACTTTTGCGGGAAATGTTCCAAACACCACAAGATAATACCAGCATTGAAAAACCATCAATTATACATATTGGAACGGAATGAAGAAGGAACTGGTACAGATGAAAATTACAAATGTCCAACTCATTGCAACAATGTACTGGAATTCTACTGCTCAACTTGCAAAAAATCAGCATGTGAGGAATGTAATCAAGTTCTTCTGTGTTATCAAAACAAACATGATGTGATTGAAATGAAGACTGCTATACATAAGTTTAACCAAAATGCTACTGAAGTTATCAGAATAGCTGAGGGCATTGCAATCAATCTGAAAAGAAACCTTGAATCCATTACTAATGATATGTCAAAATTTGAATCAGCTATTGAAGTTAAGCAAAAGAGACTTATCAAGACAGTTCAAAAGAAAAGCAAAGAATTAATCTCCAAACTTGAAGTGATACACAAAGATCATAATATGCATAATGTGATATCCTGCTTACCACAGGCCTATATTATATATAATATTAGATGGATATAGGTTTTGTATTTTGTTTTTTTTGTTTTGTTTTTTTGCTCTTCTTATGGCGAGTCGAGTGGCCGAGCGGCAAGGCAGGGGCGCCGCTAGCTACAGCCTTTAACATCGGCGCTGGTTCCAGTCGCTCCTTGCCCATGGTTCGGTTGGTAGAACCAAGTATTCTCGGATAAGGACTTAAAATGGAGGTCCAGTGTATACATCTGGCTCGTGTGCACTTTAAAGAACCCATTGCATCTTTCGGAAATGAATAGGGGGTTGCCCCGATGTTATGGTTCATTTCAGCCCCTGTCGTTGTGGAATGATGTGAACATGTATCTACCAAGAATTGCCTCTTTACGGCTGCTAGGTCACAGACCACGCCCATACGCAATTCAGCACAATGACGCTGCAAGTTATGGGTTATTCTCCTACCTTTACCGTTACCTTTATTTTTGTCTGTATTGACTTTTTTTATTTTTTTATTTTTCAGGCATGCCCATCACAAGATCTTTGTCTTCTCGGGATCATGCCTTCTTCCATAGTTAAAAAAAAAAAAAAAAATCCTTATCATTGTATTGCATTGTTTTGTGTTCTATGGAAGTTAATAAATGTCTTGAAAGAAAAGAAAGAAAGAGGTAAATAAAACACTTACTTTGGTGACTAATTGTTGGAACTGGGATCAATAGAAGACAAGTGGGAACTAAGACCAATGTTGAAAACCATTTAGAATTGGAACCAGTTAAAGACCAATTGAATTGTCCAAAAACACAATACTTACCTGGTTCCAGTCCCAACTGGAATTTTTACCTAGTCTAGCGACCTAGGCTTCCCTGGAACCTAGGCCTACTGCTGTTTGTTTCTTAATTCAGTTGTATGAAAAAAGTGTATCTGGTGGGAGTCGAACCAGTTCTTGCTCATGAAACTATGTTTTTGCTTATGTGAAAGACGTACCACATGCTGCATTTTTGGCCATTAACAGAACTGGTCCATGGCACCCGGCTTGCTGGTTTGTTGAATAGCTAAGGGTTCTTAAATTATTTATTGCCACTGAAGCCCATGAGATGAAGTGAGTGATTGTAATGGGTTTCTTGTTTACATTCCAATGGCTATATAGGCCCGTTTACGAACTTTCGAAAACTGAATAACTCAAGCCTGAGGTGATAATTAATCATTCCTCAACTAGCTATAATTACTAAAACATCTGGACTTTCCGGGCTTATCCTTTCCGGATAAGTTTGGAGGGTTGGAGGCTGCCTCGGGCGCAATAGCCCACAGCATGGTGTCAACTGACCTTATTTTTATGAGAAATCTATTCAGAATGATTAAGGCCTTGAGTCCGCAATTTCTTTTCATCCATGCCTTCGTCCAGTGACATCGCTAGAGTAGTCCTCACTTTATAAATTATATTATCCAATGTTTAAGCCGAAATATTAAGTTTATTTTTACAACGATATGCCCCTATATACAACGGCTACAGCTGAACAGAGTGGGTGGACTGACGAAGCAACCCAAACGTTAATTAGCATATGGGGAACGACATCCATACAAGATGGTTTTGATGGAACCCGATGGAACAACGCCGTTTATAAAGAAATCGCACAGAAGATGCGGGAAATGGGTTATAACTTTACGCACGTACAAATAGAATACCAAATGCAAGAACCTGCGCAAAAAAATACACCCAGGAAAAGGACCCCAAAAGGAAGTCAGGAAACCCCCCACCCCCACACCCCAACAGAATGGCCGTATTTTGCGATGATGAACGAAATTTTTGGCGATAGACCCATTTCTTGTTCACCACACACTGTTGACACGTCGTTGGCAGCTCTGAACACCAGTGGAACTAATAGTACACGTAGTAGTAAGTCCGTAGGCTATTTTTTTTCCTTTGTTTTTTTTTGTAATTTTTTTTTTTTTTTTTGGTAATTTTCCCAGTTGGCTAGGCTCTAGTTTCTAAGGCCTGGGTTTTTTAGAATTGGTTGGAGTACAAGCGTAGGCAAGGCGAGGTAATTCGTTGTTGAATTGCCTTGTTGGGCTGAGGAAGGCTAAGCGGTGAAGTGTTTGTTTTGTTTTAATACATTAAGGCCTATACCTTACTGTCCGTATCCGAATAACTTGGGGTTCGTAAACGAGCGATCTAATGACCTACCCTCTGGGCATTATGTCATTTTTGACTTATCCGGTTTCGTTGAAAGTTCGTAAACACAACCTATGTTGCTGGCCAGGACTCTCTTGTTAACTCCCAATGGACATTCTTAAAACCAATAAAGTTAAGTTTATGGAGCTGCTAACAGCTCCCTCTGGACCATTTGACAGCTCACTCTCAACTACCAGACAGCTCACTATGGACCATTTCTGCTAACAGGGATTTTTGCCTCATGATGAGCCAATCCCTAATACTGTTATCATAGGGACATTGATATCAGTATTGATGAAGAAAATGACATTTATGCAAAAAGAACACGCATAGAATTTCTTTTATTAATCCACTTTACCAGTAACTTATTGCAAAATTTACTGGATATAAAATTTATTATATTTTTTTTTGTAATAAAAATCTAAAAATGAATCTTAAACACATTTTTTTTTTTTAACAATTCAGGGGTTTCTAAGGCTTGTTTAATCGATTTTAGAGTCTACTAATATGATGAGAAAATACATATAATTTTTTTTCTCCCCAACGAATTGGGGCAGCACTCCCCAACGACCATGGAAAACAAAAGCACTTTGTATACCCTAAAGGTATAGGCGTCAGAAATACTAAAATAACAATAACAAATTGCAGGGTATGCTAAGCCTATATTAGTGGGAAAAGATTGTTAGTCTACAATCAAAGACTTTATAGTCAAAATACAAATGTATGTTCTTTTTTATACCCACATGGTTGTAGTTTCTTCAAAAGAATTCCTATTCTTGTACATTTAACACTTAATCATAAATTATAAGATTCTTCTATACCAGTTGTATTGTATGTGTCAAAATTTAGTTTTACTTCATTTATTGAGATTATCAAATGTCTGATCAGGCGTGGCACCAGTGGGTGAGTCCACTTTTTTTTTTGTTGGGGACCTTGGACCCCTTGTTGGGAAAATCCTGGCGCCACTACTATGTCTGGCAAAACAAATTCCAATTTGCAGGAGCTACTGTAAAGAAAGAAATTAGAGGAGTAAGTGCACCAATGGTACTCTGCGAGCAGTGACTCCTTTCCATTGTTAAATTTGCTATTCTAATGCCAACAAACAGTTGGCAGAATAGGAAATTTAACCATTGTAGGTTATGCTCCCACTTTCATTGATTCACTGTTCACTGAATACATGATAGGCTATTGTAAGTAAGTAAGTAACTTTATTGCTTCTCTTTTATAACAGAGGCACAGCCGTAAAGACGTGCAACAATAACAAAATCAGTAAAAACTTAATTACTATGATAAAATATAGTAAGAAAAAACTGCGGTAGAACGAAATATAAATAAAAAAAGGGTTTACAAAAATAGTAATAGAGATAAAAATAAATACTAATACTAATAATATAAGTAAGTTGGTTAATACATCACTTATACACACATATACACATACACACAAACATATATATACACATATACATATATATATAC
>NW_022741034.1:543434-544087 GCF_011630105.1 Anneissia japonica
ACACACACACACATACACACATGCTTACATATACACACATGCATACATACACACACAGTACATACATGCATAGACGCACACACATACACACACCCCTCCCACACACATATTCACACATACATACATACATATACACATACATACACAAACACATACATATACATATATACATATATACATATAACAGAGTAAATATTGTAAATTTAATTCAATAACATTAAAACCAGACATATTAGTCTTGCAATAGAAAAGTATTATATATATCATTTCGTTCTTTCCATGCCATCGTTAAAAGTAATTTACAATGATTATCGAAAACTTTACTCGCAATAGTATAATTAATAGGGTTTATACAATTTGTTGTTAAAATTTGATATTCGTAATGGATTTCTAAATCATCAAACAAAAGATGTTATTTAAGTTCAGGGGAGCTTGATGTGAATAATTCCCAAAATATATGTAAATCCTTTTTGTATAACTCCTCTTTAAGTTGGTCAAATATTAAAGTTCTAATGTTCTTTAATCTGGTACAATCAAATACAAAATGATTGATGGTTTCCTTTGTCACGCAGTCACATAATAAGCATAAGCCTAAATTTTGAGGTGACCAGGATTCCTTTCTTCCTTCAAGAGGTAGTGAGTTAGAACGAGCT
>NW_022741034.1:544344-545953 GCF_011630105.1 Anneissia japonica
TGAATAATTCCCAAAATATATGTAAATCCTTTTTGTATAACTCCTCTTTAAGTTGGTCAAATATTAAAGTTCTAATGTTCATTAATCTGGTACAATCAAATACAAAATGATTGATGGTTTCCTTTGTCAGACATTGAAAGCCAGACATGTGGAAATATAATCAGGTGAGATTAGGTTCAACAGGGGCGAATCAAGCCTGCCAGAAAAAAATGGGGGGGGGGGTGGCGAAAACTTTATCAGGGATGCCTTCAAAAGAAAACTCAAGTAACAACCACCTCGTTTTTAACTGCATTGATTTTAACCCATTTCAGATAAATTTACTGCATTATACTGTTCTCCTTTATGATAACGATAATGTTGCTGTTGGTTCGCTTCAATTTTTTAAAAAGCAGTATCTTTCTATATGACAACCTTAAGTCAATGTCTGCCAAATGTCTTTGAAAAGAAGCTATTTGTACCAGTGCCAGTAATCTACAAGCAAAGCGAGCAGCCTTAGGTTGGGGGACCCGCCTAGGGCACCCTCAATTTGAAAATTAAGGCTGGTGGAGATTGTGGCTAAGAAATGCAACAGAGAAAAGGTACTATAATTTTGGGTTTTTTTTGCCCACTGCATACCTTGCTTGCCTTGACGATCTGCCACTGTTTGAATTGTTTGGTAAGAGTGTTATTATCCCCTTGCAAGCCTAAAAAAAAAGGTTCATTAAAAATCCTACGGCCATTATCCAATGCAGCTAGAAAGATCCTATCTCTTTTTACATTATCGGATTGGACCACTAATAGACCAATACACTCGGCTGGTTACAAGCATTGTTGAAGTTGTTCTGGTGTGGTGTCAGAGAATGCTTGTAGCAGTTGCAATAAAAAACAATGGGTATTGATATGAGTATTGCATTTGATACCATCCGAAGGTCTGCTACAGTATACAGAATCTGCTTGAATCTGCTTAATGACGCAGGGTAGCAACACCCTGAACTAATGTCGAAAGCTCTGTGAGAAGCCAGAGCTCCTATATATTATTTGGATTTAAAATTGGGTTAAAATTTAGCAACAATGTGGCAACCTGTTTGTGAAGTTCAGATAATGCAAACAAGGTTAGAGACAACAGATGAGTTGAGAAGAATAACTGTAAATATACTGTACAGTAGGTGTAACAATTACTGTAGTAAGAATAAGAAAGAATCAAGATTATACCGACATAATACGATTAGTGAGAGCATACAGAATTCGGTGAGTTTGGTTATCTTCCAAAATATTGTATATTAATTGAAATTTGGCCAATTTTAAATTTGCTCTCATTCTAAAGCTCCAGGGAGATGTTAACCTTGCTAAAGCTATAATAAGATTTGTTTTAAGATCCTGGGACCTGTCTTATAAAATGAGGTACCTGTTGTTAGCATTAGAATGCCTATTTGACCTACTGTATGTGGTGACGTAGCCCAGTAGTTTTCACAGCTACAATATGTTTTATGATTTGAAGATTATAACCAACATCATAAACCAAAAACCGTTTAACTGAGTTAGTTAGGCTAAGCCTTGTTTGTCTGATCTACCAACCCATGCCTAGATAGGTTAGCATGGCTTGAGTAGAACAAGACTTATAGTGGTGTGT
>NW_022741034.1:548093-550768 GCF_011630105.1 Anneissia japonica
GAGAGAGAGAGAGATAGATAGATAAATAGATAGATAGATAGATAGGACAAATGTAAATACTGACATTTATGTCACTTCATGGTTATAATTTATTGGATTAAATCCAATAACTGACTTCCTTCCTGAGTTTCCTGTTCCTGTCTTAACTTATTGTTTTTGTTTTCGTGTATCTAGATTTTTTATTGCAAGTATCTGAATAGTGGAAAGCACACAGGTTATTTTGAGCACTGTGAATTAATTTCTCCACACAAGGTAAGATACAAAGCATTTAATTGTAGAATGAAACACTAAGTACCAATACAGTAGGCCATGAAATATCCACTGAAACGGAGCTTTACAGTAGTTGAAGCTAACACACTGTCACCATGCAGTTATCATTGTATCTATCGGCAATGTCACCACGCGTCTGTTTTTCTTTGCCATGGTCATTGTTTGATGATTTTCATGAAAGTATATGACCGAATTTCATAATCATTCAGTTTATTCACAATCCAATTAATATTACTAGTTAATATGTGATGAACAAAGCACAATTTAATTTCTGTTGTATTGTTTGCCTCACAGCATTATTAGGAATAAGAAATCAGTCTATTGAATAAGATAAGCAAGTCTGCTACTAAAGTTATCGGTGCTAATAATGTAGATGATTAAAATTGTATCTGTAACAAATGAGTAAGAAACATATTAATTATGTTTTAAAAATATGTAAAAATACAGAATGAGTGTAGGCAATGAGCAAGCATCAGTTGATTGCCTTTTTCAAAGCGGTGGCATTAAGGAAACCGAAATCTAGAAAACAGAACATATTTTAAGTGAAACGACTCTAAGAAAAAAAAATTAGTAGAAAGCAGTATAAAGTACTTGAAAAGAATCTGTCTATGAGATGGCAAGTGGGTGATTGGATACTTAAATATGATGAAGATATTTATCCTGGAGAAAAGGGCTGCAACCACATTTTTTTCCCCACTTTATCCAATCAGTTTCTGAATATTCCAAAATCTGTATCTCATTACATGTTGGAAAATTTTTGTCAAAAACATTATTTTTGTGTCCTAAAAAAATCAGTACGATGTACCAAAACAAAATTTTTCTTAATAATAATAATAATAATAATAATAATAATAATAATATACCAATATACTAGTAATGTTAAAATAAGTATATTGTAATAAAAATTAATGATTAGCCATCTTTTCGATCTGATACCTCACTGCAGCAGGAACAATGTTAGTGTTCCTGTTACCCATAGTGAATGAATTTGATTTGTATTTGATCTTTGAGTACTAGTACTCAAAGATTACTTAATCAAAAAAAGTTATATTTATATGAAGTCTTCTACAATTGAATATGCACGTAGTAGTTACGTCTTTTTAATTGTTTTAAAAATGCACTAAATGGGCTGCGAATAATTACTTTGACTACAAGTATATTCAAAGTTTAACTATATCAAACTTAGTTAGATTTTACGAAATTCTGTTTGACTGTGTAAAAAGTGGTCATATCCAAATAATCCTGCTTACTACATATTTGACCACTAAATGTAGTAATTTTTGATCCCATATGGGTTACTTTTGACCTTATTTCAGGGTAAAATATTTTGACTTCATTTGCAGGGTCAAATTTGTAGCTAAATGCAAATTTACCCTACTCAAATATCAGTTGAGAAATATTTTATTATATGTAACCCTGAATTAAGCTCACTTAACAGTAGAATGAATTGATTAATGCATGTAGACACAGATCAACTTAAATACAATTAATCTAATTACCACTATGAATGCTAATGAGTTATACCAATAAATTAATATAAACCATATACTAATAAAGCATTTCCACCATGCATGATTGTTATTCAGTCTCATTCACAGCCTAGCACCTGACGATTGAGGAAGTACCTCATGAAACAGCCTGTAGTGCAATAAAATGTTGAATTTCCAAGCGTCATCTTGTTTTTGATTTTATATATATTTTGATATCTCCTGCAATCTAGTTTTGAGAAAACATTGGAGATCTTTACACATACAAAAAGAATAATAAATGATATTAACCAATCAGAATCAATTTAACGATACAATTAGTTGATTGGACCACAAAAATTAGATATGAATTTGGCTACCTTAAACAGGAGAAACGAACTTATCACAGCTTGTAGACATGCTAACAAATATCTCTTAAAAAACTTTGTATCATAGGCCTATCACCCAACCAAACTCTAGTGCAATTTACGACCGTTATAAAGTTTATCATTCATTGTCATTTAATCCTTTGTTAATTTGATCACAGTCTACCTCTGCCTTTCAACTACCGAGTTTACTCTGCTAAACTAAGGACAAGGAAATTCAATTCAAGTGTGATTATATAAATATATACAGTATATAATGTGTTCTTGAAATTATATAAAAGGCATTGAAACAAGGAATTGAAGCAACGAGTCATGTGGACTATAAAACACTGGTTTATTTCAAAAGAAATATTCGACCAGTCCTCTGGTCTTCTTCAGTTTACAAAACTAAATGACAAAATGTGGCTGATACAAGAGATCTATTATACAAATAAACAATATTATTGTGATAGGCTTAGAGTTAAGGGCCCTCAACTCTAAGCCTATCACAATAATATTGACTCGTTGCTTCAGTTCCTTGTTTCAACGCCTTTTATATAATTTCAAGAACACA
>NW_022741034.1:551182-573903 GCF_011630105.1 Anneissia japonica
TCATTTGAATTACTTCAAAATCAAGTCAAAATATACTTTTATTTTCCATAGAATAAATTAATACTTCAAAGTTATTTTCTTCATTAGACATAGTCCGTACCATGCTGCTATGCTCTAGAAAATTACTTTTGAATATATATTTCTAAAGCAATTGTAATGTCGACACACACGTTATTGTTTGGTTCTTTAAAGCTGTTTAACTATTTTGTACATGATTTGAATGATGTTTTGTCAATATATACTTCATCAATAAGTTTTAGTTTCACATCGCTGAAAACAGTGCTGATGATTGTTTTGTTGACGTAAATACAGCCTTTTGTGGTCTTTGGGTCACATGTGCAATGTAGCTAGCCCAATCACATTGTTTATCAGCTCCCCATGCCAAACCTTATCACCACTTGGTTATTCAATTATTACCTTAAGAAATATAGGTCCTATTTTATGCTACAGTATTTAGTGGTGGAAGAATATTTTGATTTGGGATTTGGGAATCGTTGCCAACCCCATGTTGGGCATTCTACAGACTGGAACCAAGAAGTGAAGGTGTAAAATTACAACACAGTAGTTTTTGTATTGAAGATTCATGTTTCCAAAAGGTGAAAGTGTCAACACAAACTAGTTTTTGTATTCAAGGTTCTTGTTTGAAGACTTGGCTAGGGTATGATTTATTATTATTCTTATTATTTGTTTGTTGAATACTTTTCTATCATGAATAGTAGTTTCATGATATGTATATCTGTATTATGAATTGTGTAATTCCTGATGATGACATAATATGACATAATATTGAATTCCAGCACGATGGGGTGCGTTTCGACACTTGGAGCATGGAGGTATAAAAATATTTTTATACCTCCATGCTTGGAGTATGTCTATCTTATATGAGTCGTGTCATGATAGAGGAATTATATGTCCTCCATGTTGTATCATGACCTGGTCTCATAGAAATGATACTATACCAATACTGTATAATGTTTTGTTGTATCATGAATGTGTCATGAATAAGGTACTGTAGGTATGTAACCTGAAAGTTATAAGTTTGTATTACTTGCTCTATAAGAATTTCAACTAGAAAGTTGAAGGATTAATTAATCATGCTTGATAATTGGACGGAACAGAAGTAATGAAGCTAAATGTATTGTAAACAGCTATATTTGGAGATTGGAATTGCTACAACAGTTGTGTCGTCACAACAGCAGTTGGTTCCCTTTGTTGTCAACCAGGCGTTGCCCTTCATTATGGCGGAATGACTTCATAATCTTACTGGTTTAGAAAAGGCTTTCTGGAATAGGCATTTTAAAACCTAATAATTTACCATAAAGATGTACTAAAAGTACAAAAGCTCACATTATATTAGTTATCAAACACACATTTAATCATATCAATTAAAAAAAAAAAAAAAAAAAAAGATACATCTTAATAATTACGTTAGAAATTGGGATCAATTGTTGGTCAGTAGGAAAATTGCGTCCAGTTGATAGCAACGGAGTAGTATTCTGTGGTATCGTGATGTAGCATTGTTACTAGCACTCTATAATTTTAAGCTGTAATTTCTGTTTTTAATCAATATACCTGTCTCTTATACACATCTAGATGTGTATAAGAGACAGACATGATATAGGCCAAAGTCATATGCACCGGGGCTAGAACAACTAGGGTAGATTGTATTCTTTTCCCCCGTGCCTTATTCATTATAATTGCGTCCGGTTGAATGCATTTTGTCGCCGATAGCAACGGAGTAGTATTCTGTGGTATCGTGATGTAGCATTGTTACTAGCACTCTATAATTTTAAGCTGTAATTTCTGTTTTTAATCAATATACTTATCTGATACGCTACATTCAATTGTTAAAAACCAGCTTTGAAAATAATGAGTATAAAAAAAATCATATTCTGTATGCCATTGTTGTAATAACAATTCTTAACATTGCAACCTTTGACCTATTTTTGGAGGTAATGAATTGGTTTTGAGGGTGTTAATATTATTTTCTTAGTTTTTGTATTATTTTGTGCATTTTGACACCAAAATTAACCATATACTGTATCATAGTAAGATACATATTTTAGTGTTTTATGTTGGGTCAATGATCTTTAACCCCAAAAAAGTAAGTACCCCACTCTCCTATCAACCTTTGTTTTGGTGTATCCTAGTATGTATTCCTACACAAGTAAATTGAAATAACATTCATTGTAATATTTTAAAAGATATACGCCAATATAGTGCCTAAAAAATACAATTTTTGACATTTTGACCTAAGTTTTCAAGGTCATAAAATGATTGCGATCGACTTTCAATGTTATTTCATTATTTGCTATATAATTCTAAGCATTTGACACCAAGATCAACCATATAGGCCTACTATAGAGTGTTCCAGAGATCGGTTTTTAGTATTTTAGACCTCGGTCAAAACAAAAATAATTAGAAATATTTTTTAATTTTTTTTTTTTTTTGTAATTTAGAATACTTTGTATGCCCGACACAAAATAAATAGATTTTAATGTCCACACAAAAGCATATTCATAAGAATTACAAAATTAATGTTATAAATCTAATTGACTATTCTGAGTACATATACTATGTTTGTGTCTTTTAATTAATTACACTAAAATATTTAATTTTTGATGTAGGTTCGACACAGTATGTACAACACAGTACATACTTCAATAGCAAAATGAATTTTAAGATCATGGTTCACATCAAATTATATACTGTAACATTGTTATTTAATAAGCATTCATATCAAGGCATGATTGGCACCTGCACGTGATATGCATGTACATGTCATGTACAGCTGCTGCCCAGGAAATTTACCAACTTTCTTATCATTGACTGCTGATACAAACTAATTGGTTTAGGATCTGAGTGGTTATAATTCCAAGAAAATCTGAGTGGTATATAATTCCAAGAAAAGTGTAGATAAGACACCTGAACACTGTTTCTCTAAAAGTAGTTCCAGTTCCAAAACATGCTGTTTCGAGCTTGTTACACACCAATGCACGCTACATCTTATCAACAGTTACGTCCTGCATCTTATTTATTTATTTTTTTTATAATAATTTTTATTTAATGTAAAATGGCATTGTGAAACACCAGTATGTTGATAGTGTACTGTACAGGTTTTTAACATAATTAACTGATTATTTTTATTATTATTTATTATTAATATTATAATTATCATAAGCATGGATGTATATTTTTAATGTACCTTCATGGTTTATGGAATTATAATTTGCTTCAGCTTTTCTCAATCTTTTGGTCAGCTTCTCCCTATGAAATCATGTTTGCATACAATAATTTACTGCAGCAACTAAGATTTAATGACAGAACCAAAGGATCCTAAATGAGTTAAGTCAAATTTAAAAGCATCCATTAAGTAATTCTACCAAAAATTAGTATTATAACGCTTATTATTATTATTATTATTATTACTGTATTATTATTATTATTATTATTATTATTATTATTAACAGGCCCACAGTATATTTATTATTATTTTATTACCGTATATTCCGGTATATAGCCGCAAATTTATTTCGACCCCTAAATTGGGAATGAGGCCTATCTTGTGTACAGTAAGAATGTCCCCAGTAAAAATGGCCCAGGAAAAAATGGCCCTGGTAAAAATGGCCCTGTTAAAAATGGCCCCAAATGACAGGTAGGTAAAAATTTCCCCCAATATTAAAATTCTGTATTAAAACTGATTTTAAAAAAATCATTATATGCATTTTTTTTTAAACTGGAATAATTTAATTTTTAAAAGGAATCATCATCAAATAAATTGCCATTTATATTTTACTTTTTGCAAGAATTACATATTCAAAGATAAAATATTCAAAGATAAAAAAAAGCCATGCATAACACTTTTTTTTTCCCATTTAAATGTTAATAAATAGCAACAACAATAGCAATCAATAAATCAACATAAATCATGCATTTATTAATACAAAAATAATTTATTTGTGGCCAAATTCGGAGGCGGAATCACAATTTTCCAGAAATTCAAAGATAGACAGACAGACAGACAGACAGACAGACAGATAGATATTCAATCCAGGTATTTGTAAACCCCACAAACAATGGATTGATATGAACATCAAATTATTTTTTTTTTTAAGAAAAAGAGAGTTCTACAAACATAATTAAAGTTTACATTATTTAGTATAGTTTTGAAAATAATAAATTGACAAAAAAAAAAATTATGGCCAATGGTTCTGAGCCAGTAGTAGGCACTTGGATTTAGTTGGCAGGGAGTAAAAACCAAGTAAGTTAAATAATTAAGTTGCTTAAATAAATGCATTCCTAATTATTCAGTTTACTAAAAACAATATTTGATTAATAAAGTCTTTGAAGTAACTCTAAACAGAACATTTATTGAATGTTTGTGAGAAAGTAAGCCTCTCCCTTTTCCCAAACACACAATTTATCCACATCCACAATTTTGTGGTTATCTATGAGTTGCATATTTTGGTAGTTGAAGTACTGTATGTATGTCAGGGTTCGAAATAACGCTGGTCCGCCGGCCAATGGCTAGTAAAATGTATGGCGGACCTGTTAATTACCCCAATAACAAGTCCGCATGACCAGTTAAAATTTCAATGAAAGCCTGACGAAATACCTAACGTTTTACTCATTCACCTCTTATCGCTATTTTTTGTTTATTGTCATGTTAATGTCAGCTACTATACGAACAGCCTTTGGGCTCAGTCATTCTAAGGCGAACAGCGAGCTAGGCCATGGAGGAATCCATGGCTAGATGGCTAGACGTACAGAGGGAAATCACCTTCTCCGCATGTTACAGCAACAAGGAGAAGTTGATTTCCGTTTGTGTGAGCACCGTGAAGTTAAAACATCTATGTCATATATCCATCCCACCATGCAACGTGGGACAACAAGTTAATAAACAATACAACGATTTCCGGACGAAATACTGTGAATGAACCATTCGTGCAGAGCATAGTCCCAATAGCGTTGTCATGGAGATTAACTATTAATTAAAATGACACACTCAGTAAAATGTTAGATAAAGTGGTAGTTACGCCTTCCGTTGTTTTAATAAAGTGCATTATCGCCTTATGAATACTTAAAAATCGATTGTAATCAACCTGATGAGAAAGGAACTCAAAGCAATTTTTTCTACGACGGCTCTTTTCCAGTAGACGTTTAATTCGGATTTGGTATGTCATTAGATTCATATGTCAGTCTACATGTAAATTACACTCACAATCCCCAAAAACATTGCTAATTACAGAGGAAATTTGCAGAGAATGAAATTTAAATTTGTTAGATTTATTTTAGATTTGACTCTAAAACAAAACCACGAGGGTTTCTTATTTATTTAATAAATTTGTTTAATTGTCAAGTTGTCACGCACTATGAAACTTTGGGCGATCTGACGTCATGACAGCCAAGCACATGGGATTTTTGCCCGGCCACATGACTCCACAAAAAAAATTAACCAATTAGCGGGCAGAGTTTAGGAGGCGCGACCTGATATTTTCAACGCATTTCGCATCGTGACCGCGAAGAATGTGTAGTGTTTACAGTTTAGAAAAAAATGTTAGACCGAAAATGCACGTAAAAACAATATAAAAGCATTCATTTTATTGGTACAGTAATTTAATTTGCTGTGCACTACAGCTAAACAACAGGTACTGTACGTATTATATGTTAAATAATATGTTAACATTTCGTAGGCTAGTCATACCGAATTCACTGACTGGGCTATGTTAAGCCTATATATATTAGCGTCTAGGCTAGGCCCTAACTGGCCTACCTTAATATTCGGAAAGGATTCAATAGAAATGTTCCACAAACCGATTTCCGGAAAACCGAACATCGTATTGTGTGCACTGTACATACAAACATATTCCTATATTTATATTTCGCGGCATAACTTCATAGAGAGACAACAGAATAATTTTTTTTTTGTATCTGTCAGTGTTACTTCATCGGTGATGGCCAGCATGATTAGCATGTCACAAATATGGTACTTGGGCCTTTCGAAGTTGGCAAGATAGTGGCTAGTGAAAGGGATTGAGGACCAGTAAAAATATTGATTTACTGGTCCACTTGGCTAGTTAAAAAAAACCTTAAGGGAAACCCCTGTATGTCATTACTCTACTTTATAGTGAAATAACGTTTTCAAAACTTTTATTTAATCTCTCATTATTTGCATCTGTTGTGTAACTATATTTGTTAAAAAACAAATACTTTTAGAGAAATAAAAAAAAAAAAATCACATGAAGGAAAAGGAAAAAATAAAACTTGCTATTACAGTTTTTAAATATTTGAAGATTAAAAAAAAATATCATTTCTATTTACTGAATTTTTTTCATTGGGGCCATTTTTACCGGGGAAATTTTTATCGGGGGCCATTTTTAACGGGGGCCATTTTTACCGGGGCAATTTTTTCCGGGTGCCATTTTTTCCTACATTCGGCCTCTCTATGCTACGGTCATCAACCGACTTGTAAAACATTCCGGATCGAGAACCGGGGCGAATACCCATATAGCCCATATAGCTCAATTAATTAGCCTAGGTTTCCTGGCCTAGGCCTAGTATTTGTAATTAACTCACTACAGTGCGTACCAGAATTCCTACATATTCTACAACTTTCAAGCAATGGTTAGTTTTGTTTAAACTGATTATTTTCATGTTACGTTCATTCATAAACAAAGTTTGATAATGGGCTTGTTCGACTGGATCATTTCGTTAAGTATTATTTTCAATCGACTGGTTCGTAAAATAAACTTCGTTGACAACGAAAATTAACTTAACCTAAACGCATTAAGTTATGCACGTGACCAAAAAAATATGGCCGATTGGTCAGTGTAGTAACAACATTTGTGTAATTTAGATTAAATTTCAGAAAAGAAAATTATAATATTTGCCCACATTGAAGTCAAAAAATAATTGTAGGCTAACAGAATTTAAAAACTGGATGAAAATATTTTAATGTATTACGAAAAACCATACAACCACAATCTGAAGTAGCCTTGATTACGCAACATGTATCGCGGTAACTATGCAGCCATTTTGTTTTGTCGAGTATTTACCAGTTTTCTATTCGACTGGTCGTCTTCGTTAAGTAGGATTTTACCACTGGCAGGTGGGCGTGGTTTTAACGACCAGTCAATACAGCCATTGTTTATGAATGAACGTACAGTAATACAAAAATAATAGTCACTACTTGAATGCTTTAGAAAAGTAAGAATCCTAGTACAGCACTGTATGTAGTGAGTATAATTACAAAAATACGTCAGCAAACCTTGCTAGGCTAATAAAATTGGGCAATCCTTAGCCTAACTTATTTTTTTATACGATTTTCGCCCGGTTCGCGATCTGAAATTTTAAAAAGTAGGTATGACCGGTGCATGGGCCGCATCACACATCCCAAATTTCAGGGTCGAAATTGCGTATAAAATGTGCGGCCTGTACATGAATATGGGTACCTATAAAAATAGGCCTACTTTGTAATTTGCGGATTGATTTTGGAACAAGATTTTGTTAATTCATGGACCTAATGTTGCTGTTTATTCTACCGCGGGCAGCTGCTTAAATAGCGTGTTCTGCTGAGTTAATCCCCAATGATAATCCTTTGAACAAACAATATTGTTTATTTAGCTGATCGTGTTAGTCAAGTGCCCCAAAAGTTGGGTTGCCTTTCTGGGTATATGTACACATTTAGGTTTACTGTTATTTTTGACTAATCAATCTAAATATACATGGTCATCTTATTTGCACGTTATTAAATATTAAACAATCAATTAAATTAGAGCTAAACTTTATGAAATTACTGTCTAACAAAAACTCCAATATAATTCATATCTTCAGAGAAAATATTAAAGAGAACAAAGAAATGTTAAGAGGATCATTGGAGTGGCATATTTAGGAGTATAGAAATGGGGAGATGGATGGGAGCCAAAGGTCATGTGGGGGAGGGGACTCAATGATTAGGTGATGAGAGGCTTAACTCAGAACATACAGTAATTTTTGATGATTTTTATAAACTATCTTTGAGCATGATTTTTCGTAGATGACCAGGGGAGGTTCTAGTATTTTTGGAGCGGGTGCGCTGGGGTGGGGGTATACCAATACTCATAAATTACAGTTTACACATTGAGATGTGAATTGATAGTTGTTGTTTAAAGGTAACCCAGACCTCTATAAAGAGTGTGAATTCAATATAAGTTTAGTATTTCTTCCTCATTTTCAGCATTAAAATTAAACATTGTGATTGTTTAATTTGTTGAATGATCATACATATTTAACAAGTATCCATGAAGTTGTGTTTGTTTTCTATTGACTATGGTTTGAGCAAAATCTACAATCTGCATACGCATTTACTTAGGTAAAAATGTCCAATTAAAAACACAGCCACAACAAAATTCCCACTCCCCCTCCTCCCAGTTGGTCATGCCTGAAAGCCATGTGGGCAAATCTCTAGCGCCACCGCTGGTTTCTGAACTATAGCGGCATTGTTTCATTTACATGGTTCAGTGATTATGATCTGATCATGAGAAGTAAGTAGCATTTGGTGGGCTGTACAGTGTACCCCCATCACACGATAATTAGAGCAGTCTCTATTACTTTATTACAGTGGCATAGTGGGGGGTGCAGCAGGGGCTTAAGCCTCACCAGGCAGGTCAAGCTCCACCATCGGAGAGAGAGCTCATCGGCAGCCGGACTAAAAACACATAAAAATAGGCCCAAACCATGTCAGTCAGTCTGAAAGTGTCATTTCTGACCATCCAGATGTCGTCTCTATTCTTTAAAAAATCTTATTTGGGAGGAGAAACACCCTCTCAAACCCTTCCCCAGCTCAGTATCCCCCAGAAAATATATTCTAGAGCTGCCACTGCTTAATTACCTTGCATGCTAACATATTTTAAACCATCAAAAAATGTTATCTTTTTTCCACATACGTATACGTACACGTACAGTATATATATCTGTCTCTTATACACATCTAGATGTGTATAAGAGACAGGTACATGAATATGGGTACAATTCTTGGACAAAATGGATCCAGGACTTACTAATGTGTAAAATGTTCCAAACACAACAAGATAATCACTGAATCACGTCACTGAAAGACTATCCATTGTACATTTTGAAAGGACTGAAGGAAGTAGCAAAGATGGAAAAACAAACGTCTAATTCATCGCACAATTGTTTTAAAATTATACTGTTCATGCATGAAATCATCATGTAATAAAAGTGAAAGTTTTCTTTGTTTTCAAAATAAACATGATATAATTGAAATGCAGACTGCTGTAAAGAAAAGTGATATTGAACTTGTCAAAACAGTTGAAAGCAATAAAAACAAATTGAAAAGAACAATTCATTCAATATCTAATGATATGTCTGATTTTGAATCACACATAAAATTATGCAGAACAGCTATTGAAGTTAAGGAGAAGACACTTATCAAGAAGGTTGAAGAGGAAAGCCAGAAAATAACCTTACAACTTGAAGATATATACAAAGAATTGAAAGAAGACATTAGTAGTAAAATAAAAGACATTGATTCAAAGCTGACTCAGCTAAATAATTTGAATCCTATCATCAATACAATGAGTAACACAAAGGAAACAGACACTGCTGGATCCAAAAAGATAACTATAAATACTATCAGAGACAAGCTCCTAGAAATTGATGACAAAACTATTATTCCAAAGTTGATTCTATCTACACATTTGGAAGAATTGATAAATACTGAGGGTATTGGTAAAATCACAACTGTTGATAACATGTACAAGGTTGCTCAAGATAATGAAGCAATTACTGTCACACAAGGACAGCCATTTGTAGTCAAAGTATCAAGTCCGTCAGAGAGCGATGCATGTCAATTAGCTGCCACTCTAAGGAACTCATCAGGTGAAGATTCAACTGCTGAGCTAGAATATCAAGGAAATGGAGAGTACAAAATTACAGGGAGATGCAATGTGGAAGGTGACTGGCAAATGAAGATTATTGCAGGAGAGGCACAGATCAAAGGATCTCCAGTAAAAATTAAAGTGGAAATGCAGGGACTTGTTCATACCATTGAAAACATATCAGTCTACAAAAAACATGACAAAATAAATAAAGTGGCAGATGTACTGTTAGACATCAATGGATGCATATTAGTATCAAGTCGTAGTAAGGATATATTAAAGTTCAACCAGTCAGGTCTATTTGTTGCTAGGATACAGATGCCACAAAATGTGAAGGTCAATAGAATGCATCTAATGGGTAATGGTCACATTGTGTACATTGATTACTTAGGACAATGTGCTTTGATGTGTGATGATAAATTTCAAGAAATCTGCTCATTTGGTAAAGGAATATTGCAGTGTCCAAGTGGCTTGACAGTAAACGATGAAACTAGAGTACTATATGTAGCAGATCATAATGCTAACTGTGTGTATAAATTCAATGTTGATGATGGTAGACTTCTAGGTAAGATAGGTTCAGAAGGTAGTAAAGAAGGTCAAATGCAAAAACCACAAGATGTCACCTTAAATAAGGCAGGTTATGTGATTGTTGCTGACTTTGGACATAACAGTTTAAAAATGTTTGATGAAAATGATAATTTGATGAGAGTTGTATGGCATGTTTGGGGTCCTTGTTGTGTAACCACAGATATGGATGGAAATATTATAGTGTCAAATAATAATAGACTGCAGCTATTTGATAAAAATGGTGTCTTCATAAAAAGAATAGATCATGAAGATGATGGATTAGATATCACATGTGGAATCACTGTAATATCAAATAGACCAAGAAGAGTAGCAGTAGCAAACTACATATACGACAATGTCAAAATTTTTCAGTACTGACTTTGAAATTAATTTTAGTTTAAAAGTTCCATATTACTCAGATAATAATCTGGCAACAGTCTATAGAAAAACAGAAATAACAGGTTGATGTTTTAAAACAAATTCACCATCATTTTTACTACAAAATACAAATATTAATGAAAATATGTACTTTATGCATCGATTGTGGTAGCATGCTTTACCTCCAAAGAAGTAGCGGCTCTGGGATATATTTTCCGGGAGTGGGGAAGAGCTGTCCAACAGGGGGACTTGAGCTCATATGCCTAAGCTGGGGAAGGATTTGAGAGGGTGTTCCCCCTCCCAAATGAGATTTTTTAAGAATAGGAATCTCTGAATGGCCAGAAATGCCACACTCTCAGACTGTCACACAGACATGTGTTGGTTTGACTGTCAGATGAGTCGTGAGTGGATGGACAAAGTAATTCATACTTAAAAAATATGTTAAATTTAAATGTAAATATAATGACGTTAACAAATAAATAACAATAATTTTAACGTGTACATAGTATCACTACTACAATAAGATTAATATTTTTCAATTTTATAATCAATTTTATATAGCCAGAGTTAGTTTCGACCTAGGCAAACCTTTGCTAAAAAATATAAAAATTCTATCGTTTTTCTTACAATCACACACAAAAGTTGTAGCTATCAAATTTCAATACAACAACCTATATTTTTGAAGCCTAATTGGTTAACTAATAGTGTTATAGCCCCCCATTAGTTAACTAATAGTGTTATAGCATGTGCATGTATTAAAATTGGCTGCAAACCTTAGATATTTGCAAGGAAGATAATGTCACTTTAATTTATACAGGATGCTTAAAAAAAGTATATTTACTATTATTTAATTAGCATCAATAAATCTTTTGAATTTCCTTGTTTCAATATATCTCTTTCTTTCATTTTATATTTGGTCCGTGCGTAGTGATGACCCAGAGCCTCACTGCTGTTGTTGTTATTGTTGTTACCAAAACTTTACAAACCTTAAAAGCATCCAGCGTTGCCAGTTTTGAATATAACGTGCATGAAATTTTGTACACATGAACGTTCATCGCCCCTTTTTTAAGTTGGACCCCAAGGTTCCCCTACACCTACAAAACAAAACAGGGGTTTCAAACTTTAAAAGTGTCCAGCGTCGCCAATATTGAACAAACATGGAGGAAAATTTACACACATAAACTAGATGGGATTTCCAACAAACGTTCATCGCCGTTTTTTAAGTTGGACATCCTGGTTTCCTGTACACTACAAAACAAAACAGGGGTTTCAGCAAAGACTACATTATTGCCATTACCGCCAATAGGGCAGGTCGCATGAATGGCAAGCTCGATTAAGGATTAAGGTCGTGAGTTTGAAACGCGTCTTGGTATTCACCTTTTTTCCAATTTTAAGATTTTATTTTTGTTTAATTTTATGTAACTTAATTTTTAATTCTGAAAGTTTTTTTTTTCTATTTTTTCTTTTTGTACAAATAAACATTCTAATTATTAAAAAATTTCTATCTTATTAGCTCTTCCAAAAAACCCCATATAATAACTTGCGCCTGTACTGTATTTAAGCATGGAGGAACGCGCGGACCATTAGTGCGGTCGCTCTTGTTTCTTTTAAACTGGCACATCCAAGTCATAAATTTAATTAACATTTCAGAAATTTTTGCTAATTACAGAAATTTCCCACACTCAACAGGTGGCAAACAAAAATTTATAAATAAGACTACATAATTTTATATTTACAGATGTCTACTGGCAGGGCTTTACAATTCTTGGACCAAAGAGATCTTGGATGTTGTACCTATAAAGAAGGATTCACAGAGCCAATGAAACCCATGTGCCTCCATAGTTACTCTCTTTGCTGTGAGGAAAGTTCAGTGGAAAGACACGTCTGCAAACTGAAATGTCTAAAATGTGATCAAAAACACAAACAAAAAAAAGAAAATTTTAAAAACCTCATAGAAAATGAAAATCAAAGAACGTGCTCAAACTGTGATAATCAACCAAAATACCACTGTTCTGAATGTTTACTATACTTATGTTTACAATGTTGCAAACACTACAAGATAATACCTTCACAGAAAGACCATCCATTAGATAGGAATGGAGGATGTAGCAAAGATGATCACAACAAATGTCCAATTCACTGTACAAATATATTGGAATTTTACTGCTCAACTTGCAAGAAATCAGCATGTAAGCAATGTGAACATGTTCTTTGTTGTTTTAAAAATAAACATAACATAACTGAAATACAAACTATTGTGGAGAATTTTCACCAAACTGCTACTGAACTTACCAAAAAAGCTCAAAGCAATAAACAAAATTTGAAAAGAACACTTGATTTAATACCTACGGATGTGTCTGATTTTGAATCTAATGTAAAATTATGCAGAACAGCTATTGAAGTAAAGGAGAAGACACTTATCAAGAAGGTTGAAGAGAAAAGCCAAACAATAATCTCACAGCTTGAAGATATATACAAAGGAATAAAAGAAGACATTAATTTAAAACTCACTCAAGTAAATAATCTAATGGTCACAATCCACAGAATTATGAACAAACCAGAAGAAATAGATACACTTGGATCCCATAAGATAAAAGCTATTAGAGACAAGTTCCTAGAAATAGATGATAATAGTATTATTCCAAAGTTTATTCTATCTACCAATACAAATTTGGAAGAGTTGATAAATACTGAGGGCATTGCTACATTCGCATATATTGACTGCACGTACAAGGTTGCTCAAGATGATGAAGCAATTACTGTCACCAAAGGACAACCATTTGTAGTAAAAGTATCAAGTTTAGCAGACACATGTCAGTTAAAAGCCACCCTAAAGAATTCATCAGAAAACACTGCCACTGAGATAGAATATCATGGAAGTGGAGAGTACAAAATAACAGGTAGATGCAATGTGGAAGGTGAATGGCAAATGAAGATCACTGTTGGGGAGATGGAAATCAAAGGATCTCCAGTGAATATCAAGGTGGAATCACTGGGACTTGTTCATGTCATTGGTGACATATCAGTATACAAAAAAGATCAAGAAGAAGGTAGAGCAACAGATGTAGTGTTGGACACAAACGGATACATTTTAGTATCAAGCTCCAGTGATGATATATTGAAGTTCAACCAATCGGGATTATTTGTTGCTAGGATACAGGTACCACAAAACGTGAGAGTCAAAAGAATGCATCATATGGATGATGGTCACTTGATGTACAGTCCTGCCTATGACAATTGTGTTGTAATGTGTGACAATAAATTTGAAGAAATTCGCTCACTTGGTAAAGGAATATTAGAGTGTCCAAGTGGCTTGGCAGTAAACAATGAAACTAGAGTACTATATGTAGCAGATAATGATGCTAACTGTGTGTTTAAATTTAATGTTGATGATGGTAGACTACTAGGTAAAATAGGTTCAAAATGTAGTATAGAAGGTCAAATGATAAAGCCAATTGATGTCACTTTAACTAAAGAAGGTAACGTGATTGTTGCTGAGTTTGGAAATCACAGAATTCTAATGTTTGATGTAAATGATAATTTTATAGGAGTTGTATGCCATGAGTTTTGGCATCCTAATGGTGTAACCATGGATATGTATGAGAATATAATAGTGGCAAGTGTTCATAAACTAGAGCTATTTGATAAACATGGTTTCTTCATAAAAAGAATAGATCTTGATGATGAATTAATTTCATCATGTGGAATCGCTGTAATCTCAAATAGACCAAGAAGAGTAGCAGTAGCAAACTACACCACAAACAATGTTAAAATTTTTAATTACTAAATTACATTAAAATTAATTTGTAAATACAGTAGTTTCATAATTCCCAGACATAAATCTGTCAACAGTTGATGAAAAAAAAGAACAGATAAAACTTGCCCTGTTACGCCATTTATTTACTAAAAAAATAATGGCCAGTGGTTGACCGTTTCATCCACCAAAATATGAGGCCTAGCATCATGGCTTCATATGACAAATTTGAACTTGGTTTTATGACGTTTATCATTTCAAAGGTCACAAGAATTCCAGCTTGACCATGATTTCCAAAGTCACATTATGTGGCCTAATAAATGATGCTTAAGCCTGGTTTCTTATTGTAATCGTATTGTGTGTAAAGCAGTTCCTGACGCAATCAGGCAGACTCTCCATTTTGACCGATCAATCAGCATCACTGAAAGCTGTCAGCAATAGCATGTACGTAGCTATTGTATGGAAAAAAGCCTTACATTTATTTGAACATTAAAAGCCTTGAAATCTTCAGTAACATACAAAGGTAGAGGATTTTAAGCAGCTACTGTGAAGAATTCAATTTATGAATGTTTCTATACAATAAATGATTATTGTAGTATGAGTTATATTTCCAAATAAGAAAGTATAATACATACTCCATGTACTGAAATGCACGCCATCGTGTTGGGATTCAATATTTCGACATCAATTATGTCATCATCAGGAATGTTATCTTTCCAATTGACAGGAAAGTTTCCTGTAGATTGGTATTTTTATGCCTTTATATAGAACACAATAGTTAATATGGTGCCAACTATTGTACTTTATTGAATTAAATCCACTTCCTTCTCAGATTTCCTCCTTTGATACTAACAGAAAATTGAATGGTGCTCATTCAATTATGCATAGATTTTTATAAATTAAGCTTTCACCTGCAACATGGTGTTGAAACATAATAGATAAAAACAGGTAAATCCTGATATTGTAGTGAATTAGTAGAGTCTACTCCACACATATTCAGGGAATGGGATATTCCAGGAGATATACCTAACTGGTTTTTTAGTGGAAATATGAGGAGAAACATGTCAGGTTCACACAAAAGCCCTAGTATCCGGATCGGAAGCTAACCGTTAGCGCTAACGATTAGCAACTAATTGTGAACATCCGATCAGTTAGTGCTAACCATTATCATGATCCAGATATGCTAATTGTTAGTGATCGCTATCAGTTATCATGTTCAGAGCATTTATATCATTGACCAATCACACGTACATGTTTCCAATTTTCTATTGGCAGTGATTCGATCATCATCTTCTTGGTATTTGGATCAGGGATTGCCTGGAACAGCTGCTAACGGTTAGCAGGATGCGGATACTAGGGTTCTTGTGTTAATATTTCTGTAGGCCTACACACAGGATCAACTGTATTTCTGTGTCAAATACTGCTCTTAGAGCGATAACCCTAATCACATTATGTATAATTAACTCGTATGTACAATAGTATTCCTCTTAGGCTAAGTTCACACACAGCAGTTAACGGAACAAACTCCCAACAAGACATCCCAAATACATCTCCAAACACTTTGTCTGAACTTATATCATTTATTTTTATTTCATTTTGAATAATAAAATAACTGACTGCATTTTTCCCTTGCCTTTTGTTTTTCACAGGCTGGCATTTACTTTTTGGGGCCATTGTCTCTATTACAATTCCTGAGCAACCGGTCGTCTGTGGCAGGGTAAATGTGTTTTAAGTTCCTTTGTTCAAGTCACCTATTGTAGGCAGAGGTCCGGGAGTGCACCAGGGTGGTAATGGATGGTGACCCCAAAGAGTATTTGCGTCTTTATTTTGCTTGTCTACAGATCCATGTCAGTTTAAATAAATAATTTTAAAATGAATAAATAAATACAAAAAATAAAATAAATAAATAAGAAAAAAAAATGCAGAAATGAAGCTACACTTTGCAGATTAAAAACGGTGCCGCAAGCACCTCTTTGTAATTTACTAGTGTTTGTATTTTTTAAATTGATGTTTCTTATTGGCTGTTTGTGAAAAGTGTCCCAATTCAGGTTGCTACTAAGAAACTCTATTTTGCCAACTTGACATTTTATAAAAAAATTTAATAAAGATATATATACTGTGTAGAGATGGATACATGTGCCAAATAAAATGCAGGGCTTGAAATTAAGGGTTATTTGGTCACATTTGCGACCTGATTTTTTAAGGTGCGACAAGGAATTCAACTTTGTCGCGCTCAGTGCGACAAGATCGTTTGATAGCGCGAGTAGATTTTGTAAGCGGCAGGAAGGTGGTTTCCCTCCAAATCCCAATTATTTACAACTTGTACAGTCCATTATTTTCAGTCAGGCAGTACGCAAAACATGTTATCATTCATTTTACATGTACTGTATCAACCAATCAGCATGACCTAGACTGTTATAGTGTGACGTCGTACACTAAAACCGTGTCGATGTGCGCTCATCTTATTCTTGGTAAATAAGCGATCACCGTCAAAGAGAAGGAGACTGGTATAAACATATCGGATTGCATGATTTTTTACTATTTTATTGGGTGCTACTCTTACCTGTACCTCCTCGTAATTGTGAACATTTCCTTAACGTATTTGTTCATAAAATAGACTATGTACCGAAATTTCAAACGATCGTATACAGTATTGACTCACACGATGTAAACGGCCCAGATCAAGCAATAATCAAAATTTAACTCTTAATAGATCGTAAATAAATTAGGCATCATCTGGATGATTGTATTCAAAGTACTACCAGTATTAAGGCAGACATTTTTTTTATTTTTTGAAAAACCAAACGAATTACGTAAACCTCATACATTATGAAATAAGATTACGCTTCTTCAATCACATAGCTGATGATAACAAAGGGTATAAAATACTCATTGATGATAACCTCAGCCAGACTTCACAGAGCAGCTATAGTTCAACAACATGCATCTCAATGAGCAACATCTTGAAATTTACAAAAAAACAAACAAACAAATAGGTCTCACAGCAAAATTTTGAAACCTAATTAAATGAAATAATATAGAAAGCATCTCCTTTACTACCATTTATTTACTGAACGAGCCAGTCGGCTTCTGACCTACTTTTGTTTGTATCGGCGGCGTATAAAGAGTCAAATGACTTTGTGTCTGGCAACCTCGGTGTCTGTGTCTACCAGGAGGAGCCTGGAATTGGGAACGTTTCTCACTGAATGTAGTAGATGGTAAGCAGAGTTATTTCATAGGCAACAAGTAATGGGCCTCTATCAAACAATTTATTTTGTTCTTAACAAAGTATCAGCAGAAAGTAAGCAAAATGATTGTTTAATCGTGTTTTGAAATAATATAAAAGTTGAATTGTATATACTAAATGAATATTTAAAGATTAAATTTTAAACGTGGAATTAATAAAGTGCAACAACTGAATTAATTGGTTAATTTAATCTGTAAGATATATAAAAAATATATAATTCTACAAGGAATGTTCTTTTTTTTGACAACAAAAAACGTAACAACAAAACAACATTGAACTAACTGGTAGCAGGTCTTCCAATTACGAAACTATATTTCGCGGAGTAACATCCCAAACCATGTGTGCGCCCGACTACACAGGCTGGCAAGTAAGATATGTTGAGTCCATTGCAGATTGTAAACCAGAATGCTGGGATATTACATCATTCAGGGCAACTTGCAATGTTTGGGATATGTTACTCCGCGAATACTTTGTAAACACTAGAAGTGTGACAATTTTCACTGGCGATTAATACTGAAGTTTCGAAGTTGGAAGGCGTACCAGTTTTTTTTTGGTTTTTTTTTTTATAATTCTCAATAAAAACAACCATTGAACAAGAAAATGAAACTATAGATCATTATATATGTAGGTATAAGATACTTTGCTGAAGTTGTACAGGCCCAGGCCTAATGTTCTAGGCTACTTTATAACCTAAATATGAAGTGTCGCTGGCCCACTGTGTGATGCCAATTTTTCGGGCTTGAAACAAAGCCTAAATGGCCTTTGACAAGTGGAGAGCTGGAATCTCAGCACTCCCGAAATGTTGGTGAAACTCTGGAACTCTGTTTAAGTTGAAATTATTATGTGTAAATTGATTTAGAGTTATCTCATAAAGAACAAATTCCATCCACGCATATTAAAAATAAGTCTGCCAATTTCCACGCAAATGTTACAGTAAAGTTGGCCGGTGGCTATTGTAACCAATGTATAGGCATTCGCAGTGTTAATGCGATTCTGCGGACCTATTTTCTCGAAATTTCCTGCTCAAATGAAGAAAAATACTGAAAAATTTAAAGAAAGTGTACAGAAAATATAATTAATGTTTCAGTAATAATAATTAATAATTTTATAATCAATATATCAATCCACTTAAGTAACTGCAGATTTTGGCAGTCCATTGACTAGACAGTTTAGCTCATTATTACTGCTCATGTTTTTCTTTTTTATATTGTGTATATCTGTTAATAATTAACATAAATTTGTAATTTTCTTAGAAATATTCCTATTGAAACTTTCCATGAAATACTTTCCCTTTCCTTCCAGTTAGGTTGAATTTTTTACCTTGCACCTTTTTTCTTCACTATCCCTTTAATATCTATTTTCTTTTTATTTTCCTTTTTCTTATTTCATTTTTGATACTTACCTTTCTTTTAATTTTTTTCATTGTTATTTTCTTTCCACTATTTTACTTCTTTCTTTTTTTTTCTTTCCTTCCTTTTGTTATTTCTTATTTATTATTTTTCTTGTTTTTTTTTTTTCTTTTTTTTTTTTTTTTTTAAATCTCTTCTCTTTATCTTTCATGTCTTCTTTAGTGCATAATAATCCATAGGGACAGTGTAGGTGTGGGTGTGTAGGGAAATATAAAGAATAAAATATTGCGCAGCGCTTATTATCTTAGGGATTGCGAAAAGGATGGGGAAATATGTACTACTAAAAAAATTACTTGTGTTCTACCAAATTTTTTTGGGGGGGAGGGGGGTGCCAGAAAATTTTGGCAGTGCTACCAAAAAAAAAGTTAATTTCAAGCCCTGAAATGACATTATTATTATTTGACTGATTATTGACAGATTCATCTATCCAGGTTGATTACTATTAATATAAATTAAAACTTTATATCTCTGGATAAAGCAGAAAACAAAGGAACTTGTTGTTTTAAGCTTTCAACTAACACTGTAGTCTTATTCACAATGACACACGAGGCCAGTGGGCCTGGTCCTAGTTCCTTCTCCTCCAATCTTGCCTTCAAGGCATTGTTCCATATTTTTGGAAAATTATATCTTCCATCTCCATTCAACATTGGTCTGTTGGCCCTGATGTAGATGGCTTCCTTGACTCCTCTCTCAAACCATCTTGGTTCCACAGTTAGAATTTTAACCTCACCAAATTTGACGCTGTGATCCTGAAACTCGGTGTTAATATGTTTTGAGGTTTCCGATGATGTAATGTAGAGAATGTTCCTAATATTTAGTCCAAAAGGTCTCTACCGTGCATCAATGGCGGCCTGCTGGATCTCAAAAGAGATTCTTTAATGAATATAAATAAATTTTAAAAGGCAAATGGGGAAAACCCATAAAACAGCAAACGGCCACATAATGCAAAACTATTTAAAATTAAATCGGAACAGTAGAGAAAATCCGATCAGAATGACAAAACAAACTAAGCATCCACTGGAAGGAATCCCAATATCTGCAGACGGATCCATTTCGGCTTTCCAGGCCTCATCAGTGCAGCTAGGGTATAGACCCAAACGAAACGTTCGACCAGCCGAACATTTCGTTTGGGTCTATACCCTAGTCGAACGTTTCGTTTTTCGAACCACCAGTTCCTTAGATACATAACTCAATGAAAAAAACGATGAGATGTCAACGACTTGGTAGACTTAGAACACAAATTTTATTCAAAACATGAATATTTCAACCTGTCCTCGGGTCTTCTTCAGCATGTGTGACGAACAAAACATAAGTTGGCTATTACAATAATTATGATAAAAAGTAAAGTGTAATATGATTGGTCGACAATTTAATAGAATATAATGAACATGTTGATTGGACAAAAAAACTAAGGGGCGGAGTAACAATAGAAATAATTAACAGATAAATTTATTGGTCACTGTAATAATAATGAGGCTAATATTAGAGTGGGAATACAGATCTCAGTCGATAATAACAAAGATGGAAATAAACAATGACATAGAATAAAGGAACCGCAAGATTAAACCCCCTACAACATGATAAATAGCAAATAAGCAAAAACATGTTAACAAGCAGCAAAATAACAGAGAGCCAGAAAGGCTGAAATACAAAACTCTTATTTGATAAAGAGAAATACAGAAATAAATATATATATATATATATATATATATATATATATATAGGCCTATATAATGACTGAATAAAAAGACATACTAAACAAAAATAGGCAATCAAAAAAATACAGATGTGCTGGAAAATATATGTCAATGGGTCTATACGTTAAAATAAAAAAAAATAATAATATAGGTAATATAATAATAATCAAAATGATAGTAATAATAATAATAATAGTAATAATAATAATAATGATAATAATAATAATAATAATAATAATAATAGTCATATGAATTACTAAAAAGGATTAAGAATAAGGAAAATTATAGTCACTGATCATACTGCGGTCCTTGTTAAGTCCGAATATGTGGGTTTTGTGTTTGATTATGTGTCTGAGTTCAGATATGCGCCTTTTATTTATAGAATGGCCGAGGGAGTTAAAGTGGTCGGCTACAGGGAAACCCTTACTATGATTGCGGATGGATTGTTTGTGGTTGTTGAATCTAAGTCTGAATTTGGTGCCAGTCTCACCAATGTACGATCCTGTCGCAAGTGATGAGATATACCACGTTGGATGCATCGCAGGTTAATGGAGGGGGCGTATATAGAGGTTAGAATGGGGGAGTTTGATGAGAGGATTAGTATTAAGGCATTTGCAGATGAGGCATCGGGATTTATTGCACTTAATATTGCCAGGTGACAGTGGTAGGAAGGTTATGCGTGACGAAGTCAAAAGAGATTTAAGATTCGGGGGCTGTCGATTGGCGAGTAGAGGAGGACTGTCAAATAAGTGTTCGATGGACTTGTCGACTTTAAGTTGGGTGTAGTCTTCACAGATATTTTTGGATAAGGGGTGAGTGTTAGTATGGAAGTCCATGACCAGTGGGATGCGTTGGGAGTCAGATTTAGTGGTCGGAGAGAGAAGATCCTGTCGGGAACGGAGGGAAGCTCTAGTAAACTGAGATTTAACTAGGCTGAAGGGGTATCCATGGTTAAGGAGGTAACCAAGAAGTTTACTACAATGAAAAGTGTAGTCATCTGGCTCAGAACAAATCCTCTTTATGCGTAAAAATTGACTGTAGGCAATAGATGATTTTAGGCGAAGAGGATGGGCACTGTCAAAATTGAGAAAAGAATGGCTGTCAGTAGGTTTAGTGTAAAGGGAGGTTGAGATGTGGTGGTTAGAAAGAGAAACTAAAACATCTAAAAAGGGGAGAGAAGATTGTGACTGCTCCATAGTGAATTTAATGTGTGGGTGAAAGTTGTTAGCGTGACTCTTGAAGCGCTCAAGGTTTTGAACTCTGTGTTGCCAAATCATAAAAATATCATCGATGTATCTACTATATAGAATAGGGGTGTAAGGGGAAACGAGGAAAGAAGATCGGTTTCAAGAACAGACATGAAAATGTTGGCGTAATTAGGTGCCATTTTTCATGTTGCAGGGGGTTTAATCTTAGAGGTTCCTTTATTCTATGTCATTGTTTATTTCCATCTTTGTTATTACCGACTGAGATCTGTATTCCCACTCTGATATTAGCCTCATTATTATTACAGTGACCAATTAATTTATCTGTTAATTATTTCTATTGTTACTCCGCCCCTTAGTTTTTTTGTCCAATCAATATGTTCATTATATTCTATTAAATTGTCGACCAATCATATTACACTTTACTTTTTATCATAATTATTGTAATAGCCAACTTATGTTTTGTTTGTCACACATGCTGAAGAAGACCCGAGGACGGGTTGAAATATTCATGTTTTGAATACTTATTTGTGTTCTAAGTCTACCAAGTCGTTGACATCTCATCGTATTTTTCATTGAGTTATAT